>NC_028359.1:20164569-20166250 GCF_000741045.1 Vigna radiata var. radiata | reverse complement strand
TTTTCCATCTTGTCCAAAATCAATTTGGAAAAAATATCAAAAGAATTAGGTCTGATAATGGTACTGAATATGTGAATCATGAATTTCTCAATTTTGTCTCATAATGGTATTGTTCATGAACTAACCTGTGTTAATACCCCTCACCAAAATGGGGTTGCAGAAAGAAAGAATCGTCATCTTCTTGAAGTAACCAGAGCCCTTCTTTTTCAAATGTCTGTTCCAAAAAATTACTGGGGAGAAGCTGTGTTAACTGCCACATATCTCATAAACAGGTTACCCACTCGTATCTTAAATGGCATTAGTCCTATAGAGTCTCTATTGTCTTTTGTTCCTTCTTCTTCCCTACTAACTAGTCTACCTAGTCGAGTCTTTGGATGTGTTGTTTTTGTTCACTCTCATCATCCTAACCGTGGTAAATTAGATCCCAGAGCTCTTAAATGTGTCTTTATTGGGTATCCTTCTAATAAAAAAGGGTACAAATGTTATCATCCACAGAGTCGTCGTGTCTTTATCACCATGGATGTCACCTTTCATGAAACACAATCCTTTTATGTCAGTCCACCACTTCAGGGGGAGAAAGCACTTGAAGTGGATGAACTCTCCTTCTTGTCATTACCATGTTTGTCTTTGCAGGATGCCCAAGACCTGAGCAATGAAGGTATCATAGTCCACAGTGAGGAAGAAGACAGATCTTTTGGCAAAAAAATATGAAAGAAGAGAACAACCCACTTCAACTCTCGAGCAAGAAAAATTGTCTAATCCCGAGGTTAGGATCCCTAAAGATATCAATGAGGAGGAGGTAAGTATTACAGAGGATTTACTCATTGCATTGAGAAAGGGAAGAAGATCATGTGCTAAATATCCTATTTCTCAATATGTTTGCACTAACAATCTCTCTGATGAGCACAGAAGTTTTATTGCTGCCATTGATGCCACAGAAATTCCTACCTCAATCCAAGAGGCCATGAAACTTGAACATTGGAATCAAGCCATGAGAGAAGAGATGAATGCATTAGAAAGAAATTCAACTTAGGAAATTGTTGATAAGTCAAGAGACAAGAAGACAGTGGGGTGTAGATGGATATTCACCGTGAAACATAAGGCAGATGGGACAATAGAAAGATATAAAGCTAGATTGGTGGCAAAAGGATATACCCAAACATATGGGATTGACTATGA
Organism: Vigna radiata var. radiata; assembly: GCF_000741045.1. NCBI lineage: Eukaryota > Viridiplantae > Streptophyta > Magnoliopsida > Fabales > Fabaceae > Vigna > Vigna radiata. The sequence continues at coordinate 20,165,071 of NC_028359.1, read as the reverse complement.
GGAGACATTTGCCCCAGTGGCAAAGATGAATACAGTTCGAGTTATTCTCGCTTTGGGTGCCCATTTTGGATGGGACTTACACCAACTAGATGTGAAGAATGCCTTTCTTCATGGAAATCTAGATGAGGAAGTGTACATGGAGATTCCCCCAAGTTTTGAAGTGAAAAATGAAAGAAACAAGGTATGCCTCCAGAAGAAAGCATTGTATGGTCTTAAGCAATCCCCTAGAGCATGGTTTGAAAGATTTACAAAAGCAATGGTTTCCTTGGGATACAGACAAAGCCAAGGAGATCATACTCTATTCATAAAGCACTCTTCTACAGGTAAACTCACTCTATTACTTGTCTATGTGGATGATATGATTATTGCAAGAGATGATGAAACAGAAAAATTGGCATTAAAAGATAAATTGGCAACTCAATTTGAAATGAAAGACCTAGGAAAACTCAAATATTTTCTTGGAATAGAGGTTGCCTACTCCAAGAAAGGAATTTTCATCTCC
>NC_028359.1:20118314-20163164 GCF_000741045.1 Vigna radiata var. radiata | reverse complement strand
CTTAAGCAAATAAGAAGGTATGGATAACCTCTGGTTTTATTGAACTCCAAGAAAGAATACAAGAATAGAAGGTACAAAGGAAGCTTAACCTTCCCCAACAAGGATAACCAATCCTGTTTATAAACTATTAACAGTCCAAAAGTGCATTCTTCTCTTACACACATCTATTTATACAGAAATAAGTCCCCCCCTTCCTAACTGTCTCACAGTTAGGCCAACTAATAACGACTAAAGCTTCAGTTACTTTTCCTTCTCCTAACATACACTCTCATCATCCTATCATATACACATGGCTATGCATGTATGTATGTATATATAATTTGGGTACAATATTAAATACAAATTTATAATCACCTACTAGTGAGTAGTAAGCTAACTAACATTATTCAATGTAGATGTTCTTAATCCTAACAACTCATCATGCATCTCCTTAATTCTAACCACCCCCAAGTATAGTTGTCATGTTGTGCACTTAGAGCCGAAATGAGCCCAAAGAACAACGAAAGTAAACAATAAACCAAAGAAAAGAATAATGAAAGAATTAAATTTCTTTCATTGATGATGATAGAATTATCTGAATAAACAAAAGTAAACAATAATTGGGAGCATAACCTCCTTCAATTACATGGGAGCATAACCTCCCTCACAGGACGGTAGCTGCCTGTCAACAAAACTCAATAATCAAAACATAACCCTAACAATAGACTCTAGCTTTATTTATACTAATTATTTCCCGCACATCTTGTGCTAAATCTTTCCCTAGAATATATTTTTATTTAATATAAATATTTCCTGTATATTTCCCTAGAATATATCTTTATTTAATACAAATCTTTCCTGTATATTTCCCCAGAATATATCTTTATTTAATATAAATATTTCCCGTATATTTTCCTAGAATATATCTTTATTTAATATAAATATTCCCTGTATATTTCCCTAGAATATATCTTTGTTTAATATAAATATTCCCCATATATTTCCCTAGAATATCTCTCTAGATATACTAAATATTTCCCCCTACCATTCGGCTCCCCTGCCTTCTATCCTATCACCCAGTATCGTGCCATTACACCCCGCTGCAGAATAACCTTGTCCTCAAGGTTGGAAATTTTAAACTTGATCTCTTAGCTCCTCTTCATATCGTGTCATCATATGAAGGGAATCCTCTGGGAACTGCCCTCCAAGTCAGGTCTGGAGGCTTGGGAGGTGGCAATTCCTCCTTCACTGACCTCCATTCTTCCTTGATTCTATTAGCTTCTAGCATTCTGGTCACCTCTTTTCCAGAATCATAAGCCTTGAGATAATGGTCTTCGATGTCTTTCAATGCTTCATGCCGCTCTCTCCCTTCTACTGTTGTATCAAAAATTGCAAGCCCCATTTTTTTTTGCTGGCTCACCTCCTCAAAGAATCCACTGTTCTCTCCAGGGCATTGATTATTCCATCTGCCCTTCCTTCCAAAGCCTTCATTCTTCCTTCCAGTACTAGTCCATTCAGTTTAGGCAGTTTTCTCACGTTCGGTTTCGGTCGTGCTCTACCATTCGGCTCGGGAAGTCCTCTCTCTTTAGGTTTCGACCGTTCTCTCATGTTCGGATCCAATAGTCTGCTACCGTTCGGTTCCTACAGTCCTCTGATGTTCGCATTCGGTAGTCGTGGCTCGTTCGATTCCGGCCGTCCTTTCACGTTCGGCTCTGTCAGACTCTACCGTTCGGTTCCAGAAGTCCTTTCCCGTTCGGACTTTGGACATATTTTTTCATGGTCCCTGACTGCTTACTGGCCACCATCCCTTCAACGGTTGTGCCCCTGTTCCGTTATCCAAATCACCACACCATTGCCCCCTTCAGACCTTCCCATGAACGATTCTTGGCTTTCTCCTTCCAAACTCTGAAATAGTATCCAACACTTCCCTCCATACGGATTTAGGCTAGGCGCACCTCCTCTTCCTCTGACACCCCTGTATTTCAAAGAATTTCTCAGCTCTATTGATCCAATTCAATGGATCAATTCCTTCAAAAACTGGTAACTCTACCCTTTGTCTCCAATTGGGTTGCTCCTCATCTAGTTGACGGGCTCATCCTCCCATCATTCTTATTAGTTCTTGCAAATCTTTGTAGATTGCCGCCATCTCCGTCTCCAATCCCCCCCATGGATAGTTCCATGTTCTTCTGTTTCCGCCCAATGTGCTCTAGTTTCCCTTCGACTGCATTCATCCTTCCCTCCATGATGTCTTTCACTCTTCTTTGTCAATTCGGCTCTCACTCCTCTCTATTGATCTGGCAGGTCTAACCAATTGTTAGGCATCTGAACTCTCAACGCTAACAATAAACTAAAAGAATAATGAAAGAATGAAATTTCTTTTATTGATGGTGATAGAATTCTCTAAATAAACAAAAGTAAACATTAATTGGGAGCATAACTTCCCTCACAGGATGGTAGCCGCCTGTCAACAAAGCTCAATAATCAAAACATAACCCTAACAATAGACTCTAGCTTTATTTATACTAATTTTTTCTTGCTCATCTTATGCTAAATATTTCCCTAGAATATATTTTTATTTAATATAAATATTTCCCGTATACTTCCCTAGAATATATCTTTATTTAATACAAATCTTCCCCGTATATTTCCCTAGAATATATCTTTATTTAATATAAATCTTTCCCGTATATTTCCCTAGAATATATCTTTATTTAATATAAATATTCCCTGTATATTTCCCCAGAATATATCTTTATTTAACATAAATATTCCCCGTATATTTCTCTAAAATATTGTTCTAGGTATACTAAATATTTCCCCCTACCATTCGGCTACCCTGCTTTCTATCCTATCACCTAGTATCGTATTAGAAAACGAACAAAAAACTCACAAAGTAAGATAGATATGAATAAAACTGTCATGTTTATTAAGTTTTATTGAGAGGTACCAGCTAACTATTCCTGAATTTCTACCATTATTAAGGAACTACATGAAAAATTCATGGGGGGACATACCGGTTATTTTCGTACTCTTAAAGGAGTTGCAGGTGTTTTATATTGGGAGGGCATGCAGAAGGATATAAAAGATTGTCATGCAATGTGAACTATGCCAGAGGAATAAAACCGAGACACTGGCCCGTGAAGGTTTACTGCAGCCACTGCCTATTCCAACATAGGTATGCACAAATATCTCTATGGATTTTATTGGAGGACTACCAAAAGCAAAGGGAAAAGACAGCATTTTTGTAGTGGTAGACAGATTCACAAAATTTGCTTATTTCTTTGCTTTATCTCATCCTCATTCAGCATTGGAAGTCGCTCAACTTTTTGGGAAGGAAGTTGTCCGTTTCCATGGTTTTCCCTCATCCATTGTATCAAACTGAGACAAGGTTTTCCTTTTTGAGTTTTCTGTAAAGGGAAAGATAGGAGAGACAGGTCCCCTCAAAAGACCTTGACAATTGTACATGATTGTTTCCTGTTCATACCACATTGGTAGAACAGAGCTGTTCGGTTTCTTAATAAACATCCAAGAATCTGACTTGAAGTTCTCTAATAAATTCTGGGTACCTATCAATTATATCAGAATGATTGGCTTGCTCTACTACTAACTTGAGAAAATATTAAAAGAGAAATTACACTTTAGAGAGCTTGAACAAGTCTCTCTGGGGTTCTCATATTTATATATAGAAACTGTAGATTAATCTAAGATACAATGAAAGAGAGAAAAGAGTAGAAAACAAGTAAAGACAACTCTAGGACCGTTCTATGTACATATAGGTACAACTCAACAATTTTTTAATAAAGCCTGTTTTGAGCCTATTCTAACTAATTTAACAAGGGTAAGAACTGTCACTTCTAAAGATGAGACAATGAAAATTTAAAGTTACTTTCATTATCAGTTGAATGAACAATACTAATCACCCAAATATAGGGGACTACAAAAGAAAGCAAGCTGAAAAACTAGGCAATGTATAAGGCTCAAAGGCAGCAAGTCGTTAACTAGGTAATGTATAAGGCCCAAATATAAAATTATATTTTAATGACAAAAGATTTTAAAGTGTAATCAGAATCACTACTCTGAAACCCTTCACAACAGCTAAGAAGCAAATGACTAAAAGTCAACTTAAAGAAGTCTCACGTTTTATGTGAGGAATGATAGGTATTTCATTTGCCTGGCAGTTGTGAGCTATGTTCTTCTCTATTTCATTGTCATCATAGTCGGAAGTTGTAATATCAAGATTGTATGATTTTCGAAGAAATATGGCCAAAGCTCCTGTGCCACTGAAATTAGATGCAACATTAGCAAAGCAAAAATGAAATCAATTGTCTGATAAGTGCAGAGCTACAGACATAGTATACACTTTCACAAGAATACAATGGAGCCCTAGTCACAGAAACGAGATATACAACCAAGCGCAATTGTATAGCTTCACTTTGAAAATCTTGAGCAAAACTTTCAGCCCTTAAATAAGTAATAGCTAACTAGCTTATACATAAATTAATATACAAGAAATCCATATATACCTCCCCAACTCAATAGCACGCCTTCCTTCAATGCATGATCTGTGCTGAACTAACCATTCTGCAAATGAAAACGTCCCTGGCCAGAGTAAATTAGCATTCAGTTGATGAAAGGAAAATTCTCGGACAATCAACTCCTGCACAAATCATAAAGGCGTAGAGCAACTCAGACTAGTAGAGTACAAATTAATGCTCAAAAAACCTCAACATTTTGAATCACAGTATTCCCATGATTAACACAAGGTGATATCATGACGGCATTAAATTACCAAACTAAGCAAAATACAAATGCTTAGTGTAAGATAATTTAGCTTTCTAACTAACTTCCTATACATTGCAGGGTCTGTCAATAATATGTTCCCCTGATCTGTCAATAATATGTTTTTTGGATCCACTGGGAGTATTAGTAGGTTTACAAATTATTATCAACTTTACTCCAATATCAAGAGCATATTTTCTCCCTAAACCACAATGTCATATAATACACATAAAGTATCAGATAAATGCATCTATGAATGCGTTTCACTTAAAATACTAATTAGATTCACATCAAATTCCTGCACAATAGTACTAAACTTGTCAAACAAAACTCAAGGAGATAGCTTTTAACGATAAAGAGATTTTTCAACTTACATGTCAAGCCTGACTCCTCGCGAGCATTAAACCAATCGAATATTATATGAAATAAACATAATTATGGTCCCTTGTTTTCACAGACAAGCACACCCAATCTTTCTGAAACAATGATTTGGTAGACCAAAATACCCTATAAGGCAAGATCTTCCTAAACAAAATAATGTTTTTTCTATTAAAGAGATCGTACAAGATTTGTTTATCTCCACTTCCTATAATAAACTCAGCAATACCATTCAGCCTTCACTAGCTTGCAAAGTTTTCCTCTTCCAAACAGTTAAGCACTTCAGCTCAAATTTTGATCCTTCCAACACATGAAACAGCATTCCCCTGAGCCAACTCTACCACAGCATCATTTTTTCTTTTAATCAGCCTACCACAGCATCATTTTTTTTTTTAATGAGCCTACCACAGCATCATTACAAACTCACAGCAGTCCAGGAACAAGACTCTCACAGCAACCAAACCAATGATAACAATACTAAGAAAAATCAAAACATAATCATAAAAAGCAACCCCTGTCAATTGCAATTTCAGTTTCCTAAAGAGCACAGCACTTCAACCAAACCCATCAAATAATACCCCAACTAACCTCAAACTTTCAACATATGACAGTCCCCTAAAACAAACCCACATGATGATTTTGCTTAAACAGCCACTAATGATGTTAAAGAAGGAAACTTCACCATCCCAGGAAACTGGTGCTTCCTCTCAACATAGCTTTCCTGTGAGTCTGCATCTTCCTCACCTTCATTCAAACACAATTTGTCCCACCAGTTAAAAATGGAATATAGAAGTAAAAGAACCAGGAATGAGAAAGAGAGAGAGAGAGAGAGAGAGAGGTTTTACGAGTAGGGCAGTCATCTTCACCAAAGAGGCCTGATGGAGAGAATATAGCTATGTCCATTTATTAGTGTGAATGAACATAAATTGAAATTATTGAAGAGGTGATGAAGCTAAAGAGTACAATACTATTTAGCTGTTTAGGTACTGTTCTATGACGTTAATAGTGATTCGTTTTGGAATTTTGGGCGTGGCGGTGACAATGTGCAGGCGCGGCGGCGCGTTTGGCCATGCCAAAGTGCGTGATTGATTTTGTTAGGGATTTTACAATTTTTTGAAAAATAATTATCATTAATTAATCATTTTATTTCAATATAATGATAATTAGTCATAATTATATTATAATAGTATTTTAATTTGGGAAATATATAGAATAAATATTTATTTTATATAACTATAATTTATAATGACCAAATAATTTTAAATAAATAAATATACTACGTAAGAACTTAAAAAATAGATTATTAGAGTTAATAGGTGTTTTAAAATAATGAAATTGAGTATTTTATTTTAAAATAATTCAATAATATAAATAAAATTTCTTTAACATGTCATTTTTAGTTTTTATATTCGTCAACTTTATTTAATATAAGACTCATTTTTTTCTAGTGTTGAATGTGGTTCATAATTTCGTAATTTATGTTTAATTTTGTCTTTTATGGTAATAGTTAATGGTTAAGTGTCGATGTGAGCAATTAATGAATTACATGTCAGTTATTAACTTATATGGGTACTTAAATACATAGTGACGTGGATTTATGATATTCAGAAGTGGTTTTCTGAATTTTAATAAGATGTTTGGATTCTTTGAGGCATGGCTTCAAAACTAGGGTTTTTGTTTTTGAAGTGTGAACATTTTCTTTTCGTTATTTCGTGGGAACTTTCCTAAAACATCTTCTTTCCAATCTCCGTGGTTAATGAGGTATGTCTACTTCCCAATCTTCTTCGTCTTGTTACAATACTTGGGGGCACCGAACTTGTCATTCCTCACGTGATGGTGGTTCAAGGGGGTAGGGATAATCCCTATTTGCAATTATGGTGAGATGAAAATAGTAAAAATGACAAGAACTTCAAAGAATGCTGGAAGACAATTTTGGGGTTGTCGTAATTACAAGGTTATTTGAATAAAAACATTTTTAATTAATTTAAATGGAGTTATGTGTTGGTAATTAACATTGTGTTTGAAGTTTTTTTTTTCTTTTGTTGAATAACAGAGTGGATCTTCTAATGTGATGTGTTGTAACTATTTCAAGTGGTACTTTGAAGAAAATGTTGATGGAAGGGATGTTATCATTGCTAGGCAAAGGAGGAAGATTTATGATATATGGAGAATTCAGTGAAAGCTTTGAAGAAAAGGATGCAATTATTACTAGCAGTCGTGTGTGTTATTAGTGTTCAGAACATACTTATATTGTGTGCGTGTTTAGATTGATGTGTTGTCTATGTCTTTGGGTTGATGTATTTAGGTGGCCATAATGTGGTTTGGTTTAATGTTTTAGGGCAAGGAATTTTAATGAAGTTAAGTTCTGTAATGTTAACGTTCGACCATTATCTTTTGTAATGTCTACAAATGAATGAAGGAATGAAATTTGTATTTGTTTGAAATTGTTCAAATTAGTCTCCATTTCAGTTAAATTTGTGTGAATGTGGTCCTTATCATGATGATTGATGTGTGAATAAAATCAAAGTTTTAAGAAATCACAACTTTGCAAGAATTGATATCCAAGATGCAGAGTTGAAATCAAAGAGTTCCACAACATAGCTGTGAACATTTCCACAACCTGTGGATTTTGCTCCAAAATGCAGAGTCGAAACCAAAGAGTTCCACAATTGAGTTGTGGCTTTTTCCATAACTTGTGGATTTACTTCAGGAATGCGAAATTAAAAGTAGAGAAGTGCACAAGTAGTATTGTTTCATGCATATCCTTTGCATTGTAGAATTATGAGCAAAAGTATTGTATTAGGTATAAACCTATATTTGCAATACTACTTTAGTTGTACAAACAACAAGAAAAAAAGGTTTTAGATAGATGTTATTAGCTTGCAAATAATGATGTAATCAATCTATTCTCAATTAATTGAAACATTTATCATTTTAAACTATCTCATTTTATTTGTATATTAGAGAGCTTATAATTCCAATATGAAGGTATATGGCAACCCTTTTCCATGAATACTTTTTTAGGAAAATGACACTTCTTTGCCCAAATAAGAACCATTCATACTACTTTTGATCTTGGTCTCATAAATAAAACACTACCCCTTTATGTTTATCCAAAGAAATGCTGACCAAAATAAGCAATTATCCACATAGTCTCATCCAGTAGCTAGAAATAACAAAATCAACTCCATCCAATTTCATGAAAAATCATAACAGACACAAAAATTCTCTTTAAAACAACCTTAAATTTGTGATTTCAGAGGTGAATTTTCACATTAACAGTGATGCATCAGTTTGAATCATTCTAGCAAAGTTTAATCTTCAAATATAACTTGTTTGAATTAACATTTCACACAGCATCACTGCAATTTGAAAATTCACCTTGCAACATTCACTTATGCAGTAAAATTCACTTAAGCTCACCACGAATTTTTAGTTTAACAAAATCAAAAGACTAGAAAACAAGTAAAATGACTCTAGAATGTTAAAACAAACTGAACTCAGCTAGACACTACAACTAAGTATGATTGAAACTCAAATTGGACTTTCAAAGCTTAATCAGTCTCAGTGAAACTAAGCAAATAACAAGCATATATAATGTATCAAAGAACATAAACAAAATACACCCAATCTCATTACAATACAAAAGTACAATAGTTCTGGTTACAATACAAAAGTACAATAATTCTCGTTACAATAATATTCCAAATATTCTAAAGTACATGGTCTCCTAATTTATAAAAGAAAAGAAAAATAAAAACTCAAATTGCCACTTCTAATTATATTCTCTAACTAAATGTAATCTTTGTTAAAAAATAATGTATCTAAATTAGCCGCAATAGTATCTAAATTAGAATAAAGTTTTAAATAAAGTCAAACCAGTATCATGTTTGAATATATGTATTTTTAATTACCTTGTATCTAAGACTAACCAATTACCATCTTAAAGATAAATGTGTTTTTAAGATAATACATGAAGAAATATAATATGTATATCTTATTTCACCCTCATCAATAATAAATATAATTACGAAAATGTTTCTTTAACACCCTTATTTGAATGGATTAGACATCGGCCATGTGTCAAATTTCTATTGGGTTTTTTCTTTTAAATGGAAATGAGTTTTTTAATATACTGACAAGGGTAGAATAGAAATTCTGAGATATGAATTTGCATTTGGCGGTTTCGTTTTGCAGTCTTTCACTTTGCTTCTGAAGCTTCTCTTTCACTTTCGTTTTCTTTCCATTCCCGAACCTTCATCTCAAGTCCTTTGCTATCTCCATTCCACCGTTCGTGTGATCTGAACTGAAAAAAGGCTATCTTTTGCAAGGTAAGCTCTATTTCTTGTATCCCCTGTTTGGGTGGCTTAGGCTTTGTGTGTGTGTTTCGTCATTTCAACCCGTTCTCGCATTGTGTGGGTTCTCTTTATGTATCATATCGCCTCGCATTGTCGCATTGTTGTGTTGGGTGTTATTTATTCATTTTTTGTTTTGTGAATCCTAAGCAAGTATTGATATTTGGGCTCTTACGTGTTTTCATTTTTTGTGCAGTTGCAATGGCTTCCGAAATCCCAAAGGTAAGTTAAAGTTTTGGTCTTTTATTTAGTTGCATTGTTTTGGTTAGTAATAATAATGTTGTCGTTATCTTTTGTAGTGGAGGGTTCGTACTTCTATGGATTCATCAAATGTTATTGAAATGAATCGTTTGCTGAGAAAAGACCATGTACAACGAATTGTGATGACACCATTTAGGTGGTGTGTGTACCTACGTGAGGCTGTGGACGTTAACTGCGAGTATTTATGCACTTTGAGAGAAGGACCACCGGGGTTATGAAGAGGATCCTTTTTAGTTCATTATATGCGGTAATTTGTTTGTCATTGATTTGTGAGATGGTGTACTTGATTGTTGGAATAATGTGTTAGGTATTTTTCATTGATTGATTTGAACCTATCCGTAGGACCTTATACTCGATGATTATAGGAGAATGGCAAAATATCGTCGTGTGTTCACTCTTCATAACTACAACAGTTGTTTGCATGCCGGACACTTTGGACTTGAAGACATTGCAACAGTTGACTTTGTGAGTGAGGTTTATTTTTCATTGTGTTTGTGGTGGTATTTGACATATAGTAGTTGTCTATGTATTTACTTTCCTTTTGTTTTTTTGTAGTTGTTTCTTCCTTTTTGCCATGATCACCATTGATGGTGCTATGTAGTTAAAATTAGCACATTAACCATATATGTTATTGACTCTTTGGGGAAGGGCGTAAGAGACCGAAGAAGGATTGACACAGCTGTAATATGTTTTACCCCATTTAATAATGTTATTGACTTTCATTTAATAATGTATTGTTAACGTGTTATTGTAATTTGTACTTTGTAGGCTTAAAACCTTGCTCGATTTTTTTGCATCTTGTACAACAGACCGGAAGGGAGTATTGGACCTTTGTCTGTTGTACATGCAAAAATCCCATCCCAACCTAACCTGTAAGTTGTTATAGGTCTTTAATTTAAAAATATGGTGTTGTAAATGATGTGATTTGTCAAAAGTGGTTGATGTTATCTTTATATTGTTTCAGACATGACTGTGCAGTTATAATGTTAAAAGCTATGGAAATTTGGGATGGAGAGGATAAATACAATGGGAAAAGTATGCCACGGTATACGAATGTAAGTCATAATATGATTTTCATTATTGTTTAATGATTGGGTTGATTTGACAATATCAATGTTTTCATTTCAGGAGAAATTGCTTGCTTTTAGAAAGCAATATGTAGTTGATTGGATCCTGGACGACGAAAACATAAGATTACTATATGCGCTATCGGTGTATGGATTGTTGTAAGATAGTTGTCCTGTGTTCAAATGTAGTGAACAATGTAAGAAATAATATTGTTTATGGAGACTGTGTATTTTTAATATATATGAACACATTGTACAGATTCTTATATGAATAAGAAATTTGATTTCAACCTTTTTTATGTTCAATGTACAAGGATGTTGTAATCGTTTATGCGAGTGTGTTTGTAATTGTTTATATATTTGAAGACATTGTACAAATTATTATTACAATACGACGATTGATTTTGAAGATTGGTTATGTGCGATGTTGAAATAATTGTTGATTGATCATTGATGTCCAGGTTATTGTTATGTGGAATGTATGAAATTTCCATACCAATTAAGGCCAAGTACTGCAGTCTATGCAGCAAAAAGCACTCTTGTAATGTTTACAATAGACTTGTAATTGATTACGCGAGCCATATTACAGCTTTAAACATCCTGTTGCACTGAAGGAACCACCTGTGGTAACGTGGGGGACCACTTGTGATTGTGGGTGTTTTTTAAGACAACTTGACTTGTTTTTGGTATAAGTGTGAGTCTCGAATTGGATGTGATGCTTGGGAAACCCCATGATTTAGGAGGGGTCCACATAGGGTGATGACACAAACCTTGGGGAAGTTCACTGCAATCTCCAGCAAAAAACACTCTTGTAATCGTTTACAATAGGCTTGTAATCGATTACACGAGCCATATTACAGTTTTGGACATCCTGTTGCACTGAAGGAACCACCTATGGTAACGTGGGGGACCACTGGTGATTTTGGGTGTTTTTTAAGACAAGTTGACCGGTTTTTGGTATAAGTATGTGTCTAGGGTTGGATGTGATGCTTGGGAAACCCATGATGTAGAGGTGGTCCACCCAGGGTGATGACATGAACCTTAGTGAGTTTTAGTGAAATATGCCACATAAAACACTCTTGTAATCGTTTACAATAGGCTTGTAATCAATTACACGTGCCATGTTCCCGTTTTGGACATTCTGTTGCACTAAGGGAACCACATATGGTAACGTGGGGGACCACTGGTGATTTTGGGTGTTTTTTAAGACATGTTGACTGGTTTTTGGTATAAGTGTGTGTCTAGGGTTGGATCTGATGCTTAATCTGCCACATAAAACACTCTTGTAATAGTTTACAATAGGCTTGTAATCGATTATGCGAGCCATATTCCCGTTTTGGACATCCTGTTGCACTGAAGGAACCACCTGTGGTAACGTGGGGGACCATTGGTGATTTTGGGTGTTTTTTAAGACAAGTTGACTGGTGTTTGGTATAAGTGTGGGTTTAGGGATAGATCTGATGCTTGGGAAACCCCATGATGTAGAGGGGATCCACCCAGGGTGATGACATGAACCTTGGTGAGTTTTAGTGAAATCTGCCACATAAAACACTCTTGTAATCATTTACAATAGGCTTGTAATCGATTACGCGAGCCATATTCCCGTTTTGGACATCTTGTTGCACTGAGGGAACCACCTGTGGTAACGTGGGGGACCACTGGTGATTTTGGGTGTTTTTTAAGACAAGTTGACTGGTTTTTGGTATAAGTGTGTGTCTAGGGTTGGATCTGATGCTTGGGAAACCCCATGATGCAGAGGGGGTCCACCCTGGGTGATGACATGAACCTTGTTGAGTTTTAGTGAAATCTGGTACATAAAACACTCTTGCAATCGTTTACAATAGGCTTGTAATCAATTACATGAGCCATATTCCCGTTTTGGACATCCTGTTGCACTGAAGGAACCACCTGTGGTAACATGGGGGACCACTGGTGATTTTGGGTGTTTTTAAAGACAAGTTGACTGGTTTTTGGTATAAGTGTGTGTCTAGAGTTGGATGTGATGCTTGGGAAACCCCATGATGTAGGGGGGGTCCACCCAGGGTGATGACATGAACCTTGGTGAGTTTTAGTAAACCAAATAGGTTTAATGTTACAAAATTAATGTATTGAATGTTACAAACACATTTTATTTGCAATTACATAAATGTATTGAACCAAACATTAATGTTCTATATATTGAACCAAATAGGTTTAATTACACCATATTTTTCTTGTCCTAACATTGAAGTTTAATACAGTAATTACTCATTTTTCTTTCTAACTACTACATTTCCTGTGTATGGTGTCCTAAGTGCTTGGCTCTTAAATCGCCTTCTTGAACCAATCCTAACATAACGCTTCAATTGTGATTGGTTGTTGGACATTCCACCCGGTGCATTTGGTGACATTGCACCTTCTTCATTGTTGCACATTCCACCCGCTTCCTCGGTCGACACTCCAATAGGTGAAACAAATGCATTGTCACTAAATGCTTGTGGACGTCCAACACTTTGAACACCATCCAAAATTTTAGTATTGAATATGACTTTGCCACTCAACTCTAAAAACCAACCAAATGGAGTCTTCGAAATGACTTCCCGTTGCTCCTCTGTCAACCGTTCGTTAAGAGTGCAAACATACATAGTTGAAAATGAATGACGCACAATCAACTGTCCAAAAGAAAATAACACAAATGAAAACACCAAATCAAATAACAAAAACCCATAACGTGTGCAAGAAACCACAAGAACCCCAATACCTAAACCTAAAACCAAATACCCAAACCTATAACGGGAGAAGGCATTTACCTTGGTCCAACGAAGATCCATTCTAGAACTTGTCATTTCAGATTGTAACAATAACGCACTGGAGAGCACGAAAACGCCGGTAGAGCCGCGAACACCAAGGAAGAGAACGATGGGAGACGAACAAATTTGAGAGAGAGGTAATTTGTCACACAAAACTAATGAAACAGGCGAAGGGTAGAATTGGAATCCAAATTGTCTGAAAAGCTTTCCATTTTGCAGGCCAATTTTTTTTTTTTTTTTAAAAAAACCACAAACTATCCAATAAGACGTTGACATGTGACAGTGTCAAATGTGTATCAAAAATTGGGTGTCAAAATAACGGAACCCATATAATTAAAAAGATTTTGTTATAGATATATTTAAAGGGTCAAAATGTCTATTTCATCGGTTCATAAAGGAGATTGAGTTAAAATTTATCAATCCATTTTTGTCTTATCTGTTTAATTCAAAGACACATCAGTCTGTCTTAACCTATTAGTCTTTTTTTTTTAAATTTAAAAGTTAAATAAGAAGAATTTAAAAAGTTAATTTTTTATATTATATTTTTAAATATATAAATATACATTAATATTATAATTTAAATCATAAACACTAACAAAATAAATTTTAATTTTTAATTATAATATAATAATCTAATATGTAAATATAATAATTATTTTAATTTATCCCAATAAATTTTAAATATTCAATTAAAAACTTAAAAAATATTTATATAGTTAAATATGCTTTTTAATATATATATATATATATATATATATATATATAAATAAATAATTCTTAAAATTAAGAAAGATCAGAACAAAACGGGTTATATATCTTATACTATAACAATAAGAAAACTTTATCAGTATTTTCCATCAACTTAAACAATAACAATAATCTCTTTATTTCCCATCAACTTCAGCATGCAATATTTAAAATTAAATTTGTATAAATAGACTAACTAAAATTCCTCTAGTTATTATCATAATAGGAATATTACATCACTTGTAATTAAGTTTCTTTCTTCAATTGAAATTTTATTGGTGTTTTAAAATTAATAATAAGCGTAGCGGTCTTTAACCGTCAATTATTTAAACTTTTAGAAAATATTTTACTTAGCATTTTTGGTTTATATAGAATGGTAAAGAATAATTGAAGCATTTGAAAACAAATAATGAAATTGAACTTTGTTAATAAGATTTAAAAGTGTATATTAATAAAAGAAAATTAAACTGGTCTATAAAAAAATGAAAGAGAAAAAACTTATTATTATTTATTTAATAAGTTATCGCTTCTTAAAAAGATACATGGTGGAACCATGTAAGAAGAGCCAAATTCACGAGTCTAATTGTAACAATGAGCTAAGATAATCTCCATCTTACACAATACAATACCAAAATCTTCAAAATTAAATAATAAAATATAGTTAAATATTGTAGTTTAGTCTTGTGTTTTGTTAGGTGGTTTTATCTTGGATTGTGTTTTTCTTAATTGTGTGTACGTTTTCTTATTTTTCTTAATTATGTAAGCTTTAGTTAAATTTCATACTATTAATGATGACTTCTTATGCACTAATGAATAAATGAATATCGCTGAAAATTATTTTCTTACTTATCTTTTTCTCTTTGAACTTTTATTGCATTGAATAATAAAAAAGAAGGAAAGGTAGTTACTGTTTTTCTTTTTATTTTAAAAACTACATCTTCAAAGATCAAACTAACATTTTTATAAAGGGTTTTCATCTTCAAAAATCAAACTAAATGAACCTTCACTTTTTCTTTCTTTAACTTAAGTATATTGAATATGAATTGAAATGTGTATCTATGTTGATGAAAAATTAACAAAATTACCTTAACATTTGTTGAAACTTAAATAAGTTTTCTTGTGAAAATTATTTTTATTACACAAATTAATTAATCAAGTTAAGGCAATTTTTCAAAGTTGAAATCAGTCTTCTTTATTAATCCTAACGCAAAATTAAACTCACACACACATCAAATTAGAACGACCCAAAATTCAACCTAAATTAATTCTCCAATTATACGAGATTTAATTTATAACTTTCGAATTTTCAAAGTTAACTTCAAATTAAACTAATTAATGGGTAGGAATGAGTCATGCAAAGCGTCTCGAAAGTTGCTTTTCACTTTGGTTACTTCATCTTAAACGACGAATGTAAGGTTAGCGTATCATGAACCACACATGTAAATAAAAAATCCTATTGATGTTTAGGCATCAAATGGTTACTTCTCTCTTAAAGCTATGTTGATGGGATTCATTCAAATAGATTCAACAGTCTCTGTTTGGAAGTATTAAGAATTTATATAATGTGAATCAAAACAATCCTAAGAAAACAAATTGAATCATGAAACCAACACAATAAACATAAAAGTTAAAACTAGATTTGGCCAAAGTGTAAACCAAGTGCAATGATCCTTATCATATTAGCCATATGATAAGTACCGCAAAGTACTTCGAGAATTTAGGTTTAAACCCTTTAATAGTCCTTATTTTTGGGGCGTTTTCCCAATTTCATCCCCTTTTTATTAAAACTTCCAATTGGGTCTTTAAAAGAGTCAATTTCAATCAAATTGACCATTTCTGTTAAAAAAAATTAACGTCGTGAATTTTTTTTCAGCAGAGTGGATGAGGTGTTAATGTTTGGAAACGTGGCAATGAAGTGTGATGAAACGTGTCATTTGACAAAAAATAAAATTTAAAATAGATTCTGAAATCTGATTTAAGGGTTTAGGGTTAAATTAACTTGAATTTGAGATTCAATTTGGAGAGAAAATCTGCGAGGAGAGTGCATCAGAAACAAATTTAATATTGTGATGTTTTTGATGGTATCTGGAGATGCTTTTTACATTGTGGGGTTGGGATTGTGTGAAGATATGTTGTTTTACAGAAGAGATTTGTGTAGGAACCACCAATGATGTTCCCTTGAGATGCACTTTTTCTGGATCATTAATGGTGTTTTCCTTTGCCAATGATGGGTCATCTTCACTCATGTTTTTCCCAGAAGAGGTTTGTACAGGAACCATCTGTGATGCTCCCTCAAGATGCAGTTTTTCTCCTTCATTTACGGTCTTTTCTTTTGTCGATGATGAGCCATCTTCTCCTTCATAAGTGGTTTGTCCAGTTGCTACTCAGAACATGATGCCATAATTTCATATTGCAGAACTGCTAGAACTGCAGATCTGAAGTAGCAGATGAACTCCTCGCTGCCATAATTTCACCTGCAATATGAAAGCAAGTGGCGGAGGATGATGACGAAAATCCAACTGATAGTGGATTTGAATTGGGTAATTGCTTTGGGGGCTAGGAGTTGTCGAAAGGGATTTTTTTTTTTATGATTGTGAGTGCATTGATGACTACTGTTTAAATGACTATTCAGATATGGAAGATGAGATTAGTGATTCCAGATTTGTTCAATGATGAATGGTTGAGGACTTAATCTTTCCTGACATAAGTGAAGAAGAAAGCAGATGAAGATGAAGAGGGGTACGAAATTTTCAATCGAAATTGAATCCTAAATTCAATTTAATTTAACCCTAAACCCCTAAATCAGATTTTAGAATACCCTTATTTTAAATTTTAATTTGTGTCAAATGCCATGTCTCATCACTTCCTTGCCACGTTTCAATCCTATAAAAGCCACGTTTAAATAAATTAACACCTCATCTACTCTGTTGTAAAAAACTTAGCGGCGTTAACTTGTTTTTAACGGAAAGGGTCAATTTGATTAAAATTGGCTCTTTTGAGGACCCAATTGGGAGTTTTAATAAAAAGGGGATGAAATTGGGAAAGCGTCCCAAAAATAAGGACGATTAAAGGGTTTAAACCGAGAATTTAAGAGTCCAAAACCCGACCCACCATGTCTGATAGGCCAGTCTCGTGGATCAGGAAAGCCCGCCAACGAACTTTATTAAAAAAAATTAGAACTTGCATTGCGATACTTCATATTAACACAACTCAACAGGATGGACGGAGTCCGATATGTAAAGTCTAATACAACTTAACCAAGATTGGATATAACTCAATCGAGGTATGATATAGCTCAGCAAAAATCCAATACAGCTCGACCAAGATCTGAAATAGCCCGGACAAAAAAAAAAAAAAAAAAAAAGCTCGCCAGTTCAACTGCTTAGCAGCGGGTCAGACTTTCAATTCGTTATTAATTGAAACACCCAATCCGGCTAAACCCATTTTTGGTGGGCCAATATAGGGTTGGGCTTAAACGGGTTGAATTAACCGGTTTTTTCACCCCTAAATGTATATAGCATAGTTTATATTACCTTTAAAAAAATATTTTACAAATTACTTTTAAAT
This sequence comes from Vigna radiata var. radiata, assembly GCF_000741045.1. Classification (NCBI taxonomy): domain Eukaryota; kingdom Viridiplantae; phylum Streptophyta; class Magnoliopsida; order Fabales; family Fabaceae; genus Vigna; species Vigna radiata. Next base: position 20,145,242 of record NC_028359.1, on the reverse strand, counting down.
TATTCAACACATTCGCAAATAAATTAATTCGAAAAATATTTTACTTATCTCTCTCACTCACGACACGTTAATTTAGAAAATAAAAAGTTGATGGATCATGTTAATAAAAGGAAAAAAAAATTAAGAATTTAATAGTAACCAAATAACCTTGTTCAAAATCAAATCCTATATCATAAATTCAAAATTTAATGTAACAATAAAATCAAAAACAAAGTTTAATTTATCCTTTTTACACAATTAAATCCTTCTTAATTCATTTTTTCAGAAAATATTTGATATTATCAATAAGTCTTTTCCTTAAACGAGTACATGTCAGAGTACTAGGTTGACATGTAGTAGGTCCATCTCTTTTCAACCAGCATAACATTGTATATGACACTTAGTCACTAGGATTCTTGATTAATTATAACAATCAAAGAGACAACAAGTGTTTGAGCCTATGGGTCTAGGCCTGCCAAGTAAAAACTCCATAAATTATAAGTATAAATAGTGCATTTAACGATGTACACTGATTATGCTTTCATTTATTATGCATTAATTACTTGTTGACTGGGAGAATAACTTGAGTATCTCTTCCACAAGCACACACCCTAGGAGAACAAATACTCGGGAGAAGGATGAGTACATTAGAGTTTGAATATTGAAAACATTTAGAGATTTCATGGAAGTCTTTGTCGGATACTTACACGACTTTGTAAAAACTGTGATAACCTGAAAAATATTAATCAAGAATTAATAGATTAAAACTAGACTTCTTATAATTTAAACATGTTGACCTTAAAAGGGTCTCTTTCATAACATCTGATTCATTTCTTAACTCTTCCATTCTCTCTCTAGAAAACTTGTTTTCCATTCTCTCTTCCTTCTCTCTACTACTTCTTCTCACTAAGCCAGTGAAATTCTAATCAAGTGGTACCCATGTATCCCTAGTGTAAAGAACTTCGATTTGCACCGATCATATTCGGGGTTTAAGGGGTAAGTCATTCTTCCCTCTTTTCTTCACTGTCATGGAACATAGACCATGCAATCCGCTGGTTGCATGTGTCTTTTGTTTTCTCTCCTTCAATTCCTGCTCATTTTCAGCTTTAAGAGTTGTCCTTGATCACTACCATGTGGTTTGTAGGGTTTGGGTGAGTCCTTGAAGTGTAAGGAACTGTAGAAGCAAGCTTTGAGTTGCACTGTGAGATTTCAAGGTAAGGGAAGCTAGATTCCTTCTCTATTGTAATAAATCTTTGGTTGTATGATTTGTGAATTTTGTTTGAAGAGTGTAATTTGAAGTGATTGGGTGAAATGTTGATGTTTTGAATTGAAATTTGATGAAAAGTGTGTATGAATAAAATGTTATGTGATAGTCAAATTTTGATTCTGAAATTGTTATCTAATAAAGTAGATGGGATGAGAGGTAATGAGAATTTAAAATGTTAGAAGGAAGCAAAATTCTGTTATGAAAGATTATAAAGGAAAAGCTAGGCAAATCAAGGTGGTTTAGACTATTTTAGAGGAACTAGAGTAGTCAAAATTTGAATTAAGAGTTTTAGATAGTTCTAGGCAGTTTAGATCACTTAGGTAAGTCATATGTGACTTGTAGGAATTGGCAAANTGGNCCAAAACAGATTACAATTGGTAAATTCGAGTTTGATCTCTTAAGTGAATGAAAGTGAAGCAAATGATCCTAATTTTATGCATAACTACTAGGGATGAGTGTTAGGAAAGAGTGTAAACCCTTAAACCAATTTAAAATCAACTATACTTCGATTTAGGAAGGTTAGAACCTCATCAAAAAGCCTAGAACCAATTTTGGGTGGGTGAGTTTTGCAATCTGCAGAAAACTCTGCAGAATCCACGCCTGGGCGCCCCTAAAGGATGCTGGGCGCCCTTTGATTCGGCGTTTTGCCAGAAATATGGCGCCCGGGCGCCCCTAAAGGGCGCTGGGCGCCCTTTTCTGCTGTTGCTTTTATTTTTGATAGTTTGAGGGGTTCCGGATGTCCGTTTTGGACGTTCTTTAGGTCGTTCTGGGGGTTTTACACCCTTCCGAAACTGTTGGTGATGGTTTCAAAGTCATTTTCCTTGTCCAAGTATGAGTTCATTGGATTTTGGATCGTTTGTGGTTCTTTTGAAGTGTAAATAGTGTTATATATATATATGATTGTATGCAAAGTAAAGTTGAAGAGTTACATGTACATGGTTTTATATGGATTCAATGTGATAATATCATGGTAATTGGTGGTTCATGTCTTGAGATAAGTTTCAAAGTGAAAAATATGGTTATTGGACGTAATTCCATGATCCTCAAGGGAGGTTACATGGTGGTGCCTTGTAGTTTGTCGTGATTGACCGTATGAATGGCCGGAGTTCAGGATGGGGTTTACCTTGACATTCTAATGACCATCCATGCTCAATTAGAGAGTGATGAGTCATGTGGTGAGAATAGGAGGNGGTCCTAGTCTTGGGTGTCTCNATTTTATATGGGCCAAGATGAGTTTGGTTGGACTTACACTTGTGTGTGGTCGGGTGAAACCCCTCGGCAATGGCTTTGCAAAGCNGTAGGGCCACCACAAGTGCACAAACCCCTGGAACTCGACAATTCATACTAGTCCGGACGGTCAAATCACGTGGTCTGTCCTTGGTATCAATAAAATGCATTCAGTTATAGTTTGTGTTGTATTATTATCATTACATGCTTGATATACTTGATTGATAACATGCTTTTTATACCTAGCTTACCCTTGCATTGTGTTTGTTGTATGTGCTTGCCCTCCCCCTTGCGATGATCATCCAATCCTTTGGATGTGAGCAGAGTCAAAGGATGTTTCCCTGGAGCAAGCTTTGGAGACAGAAGATCCAGCCACTGCCTCTTAGGACCCTTTCTATTAGATTCCTTTAGTATATTTTGAGGAACTTTTTAGTTTATTTGTATTTACTTAGTTTTTGATTACTGTCCTTAGATATCTATATATTTTGAGAGACTTTATAATCCTGTTGTAGTATCTACTTTTCCAGGTTTTATGTTAGACATTTTTATACCATTATAAGAGACTTCCTTTGTATGTGAAGTTTTAAGTTTACAACTCATTTTGGATGACTGTACTGATTATAATCTCTAAGTACATCTTCATACTGCTTTGTCATATTATAATGATAATATCCTGTTATATTATATTGTACCATATAATTTATGGGATGTCACAAAAACACTATTTAAATCTTTACTCAAGTTTTATAAAACACTTTGAACAAGAAATTACCTTTGAAAAATTTAACAAATTACTAATTAGAATTTAAATTTAAAATCATTTATAATTGTCTTAGTTTATATATGAGGTTAGAATTAAAAAAAAAAATCTATTAGCACCACATGTTAATCCACTCAAGTTGCTCGAAGTTAGTTTTATGATTATGATTATATATATAAGGGTTAAATATGTTTTTTTTTTATTTTAGCTTTTAATAAAAATTGAAATTAGTTCCTCATTGAATCTTTGTCTCAATTTAATACTCAAACTTTATAAATATGCATGAATTTAGTCTCTTTAACTCAATTTTATAAAGTTTATTTGACATTTTAAACTTGTTTCATAATAACATTTGAATTGTCTATACCGTTTGATCCATTTTCGTTTCAACATTAACTAAGAAACACATTTAAAATATCAAATCAATTTACTAAAATTTGGTTATAATAATTAAATTCACATATTTATAAAATTAAAAGACTAAATTGGACCAAAGTCTCAAAAATGAACTAATTTCAAATCTTCACTCAAAATTAAAGAATCATAAACATATATAACTCTTCATATTACTGTTATTTGCCTCCCTCAGTTCAATGGAAAACAATGATGTTTTGACTTTAAGCAACTAGTATCTTATCTTAATCAATTAATATTTTAAATATATAATCCGAATATTTGTTAACATATGAATTAAATTCATAATAAGCAATATAAATTACATATGCGGTAATTTTAAACTATTAACAACTGAAAAATGTTAAAGCCAATTTGATGATAAAGATGAAAATTATAGATAGAAAAGAATAAACACGTAAGAAATCAAGTATTAAAACCCAGCCAGATGAAATCAAGTATTAAATCAATTTGATGTTTAAGAGAACATTTTTTTTTTCTTGTAAAAGTAATATGTAAATACAATCTAAAAATATAGAAAAAGCAGTTGTAAAAATTTAGTAACATGTCAAAGAATTAAAACATACATGAATTTGTCTTATTATAAACGAAAAATATTAATTTTGATTGGAAAACGAAAAGTACTTGAAATATCATGTGTTAAGTTATTTGATCTGATTTATGTGATTGATCAAAATTCCAAAAGTAGGACGTAACTTTCATATCGTTATCTACAGAACGTGCTGTGCCAATGACAAGAGAAGGCAGCAGGGCAAAGAAAGCAAATCCACATCTATAAATATTGACGTGAGAGTGAATTATTGATATATATTGTGAGAAATGGTAGGACCAGTGAGGCCTCAATTTGTGTTGTTTGGTTCATCCATAGTTGAGCTGAGTTATAGTTGTGAAGGTTGGGGAGCTACCCTTGCCAACTTGTATGCTCGCAAGGTACTTGATATGTTGCCTCTTGTTCTTCTTCATGCATCATGGTTCCATATATATTCATGTTAATGCTGCGTGTTTTATTTCTTTTTGGTTTTGGTGCATGCACTTTGATTTTCACAATCTTGGTCTTTCTGATATAAGGTTACTCACTCGCTTTTTGTTGTGGTGAATTATTCTCAAGAGGGTAAAGCTCGTTGTGCTTTAATTTTTCATGTTAAGAATTGTTTTGTCTGTTTATTTTTGTACAAATTTCTTCTTGAGTTTCTAATCTTTGGGAACAGGACTTCACCCAATAGTCTCTTTTGGGAAAATTTAGGTCCTGTTTACTAATTCTGATTCGATGAATGGATATATGGAAATTATGGCTGGTCGTTTTCTTGTGGAGAATCAAAAATAAGATGTCAATCATGGAGGAAAAAAGTGACTTAGTGGTGGTCCTGTAGCATGGAATTGGATGAGATTTGTCTTCTCCATATAAGCACAGAATGAGGATATAGAACTAAAATTGATACCATAACAAAAATACTGATGTGACCAGAAAGAATATACAGAATCATTGTTGAGTGTGTCAACGCTACAGTTTGCACAACTTACATAGATATAATATATAGATAATAGACATCCTATGTTTGAAAGTGGTTTAATAACACATGCATTTAAAGTGTCTAAATATTCTAAAATATAGCAGTCAATTTATATTTGTATTTAATTTTTGTGAGTGAAGCATTAAGATGGAAAATGAGTTTAACTTATCACAGATTGACTTGACATAGGCAGATGTAATTTTGAGAGGATATTGCGGTTGGAATACAAGACGTGCTCTGCAAGCTCTGGATAAAATATTTCCCAAGGTATTGAGAGTGTGTTCTAATTCCTGTGTTGATTCTGAATCTCACCGTTTCATCAACTTCAATATATCATACTTTCTTGACAAATAATAACATGCGTTTATTTTAATTGGAGTGGTTAGTAAATATGGAACTACAGCTAGCTAATTAACTTATCCTATATACTATATATTTGAGATATGAATTGTCCATTTAAAATACATGATAACATCTTCAACACAAAACTCTAAATTTCAGAGTTTGGGAACCTTTCTTTATATGACAGTCAATATTTTCATTTTTATTCAATGTAAAATTTTTAATATTTGAATTCTTAACAATGTACACACGGACACCCATAATCTTTAGATTCATTTTTGCACTGTTTGGTTACTTGATTCTTGCTCAGACTGACTTAAAGGAAATCACTTTTTTGTTCTGTCACCTCCAAATCAGGATGCCACTGATCAACCATCGTTGGTAATTGTGTACTTTGGTGGCAATGATTCTATGCATCCACATCCAACAGCCCATAGTCCTCATGTACCTCTCCAAGAATACATTGAAAATATGAGGAAGATTGCTATCCATCTAATGGTAAACTTTTTACACAACAACACAAGTTTCCTTTCTTTTTCCACACATCAGGTATTATTTATTTATTGGTATTGATAGTACTCTTTGCATCCACGTTTATTACAATGAAATTTTACCGATGGTTGTCAGAGCCTTTCAAAGAAGACTCGCTTAATATTTCTCAGTTCCCCTCCCATCAATGAGGTGCAAATGCATGAAATGCTCAGGTTCTCATTCCAATTGATTATGGTTATTCATTATAATGTTGCATTATCTTGAGGCTAAGTAATTCCTGCACTTCTACTTTTTTATGACGCCTGTACTTTTCTCTCTGCTATATGATTACATAGTAGACCAACTTATTTATAGGTCGAACTTTTACCCTCGCCAAAGGGTCTTATAAATTGGTTTTAAAGATTTAGACAAAGCTTGAATAGTGGCACCTTTCGCTTTGTACCAACAATATCTGAATCAGTATGCTGGCACATGATAAATTTTGAGGATGGAGGACTCCAAAAGTTTTGACATTCTTGCTGCCTGATTTTATTGAAAATATAGTTTCAATCACAAACATTAATGGTTGAACTTGAAGCAGTGATCTACTGGGGCCATTAAAAAGGACAAATGAATCCTGTCGATTATACTCAGAAGCATGTTTGGAGCTGTGCCGTGAGATGAATGTGAAAGCCATTGATCTCTGGTCTGCACTCCAGCAAAGGCATGACTGGCTAGATGTTTGCTTCACGTGAGTTTATATTTCAATTACTCTCACTCTCTCCCTTTCTATTTTATCTATTTTATGTATATAGAGAAAAAGAGCAATATGATATCACGACACATTATTATATTTATTTGATAAAGAATATTTTTTCAAGAAAAAAGAAAAAAAAATAAAAGTAGTGTAAAATGAAGGTAAAATATTTAAGTGTGTCAAAGAATATTTTTAAAAGAAAAATATAAATCTACAAATTACAATTGAGTCATTTGATTGGGGTGTTGTTTGATAGGGATGGAATTCATTTGTCACATGAGGGAAACAAAATAGTGGCAAAAGAGATATTTAAGGTCCTCAGAGAAGCAGACTGGGAACCTAGTTTGCACTGGAACTCAATGCCAACAGAGTTTGCAGAAGATTTCCCTTTATGATCCAAATTGTGCTGATAGAAAGAGTATTATAAATGTCTCTAACGGGAACTTCCAAGGAAATTCTCAATTGGAGTAGAATTATTCTGCATTTTCAAGCAACAGAAAAACCCATAATTTGAATCTTAAAGTGGAATGGTTTTATACTTTTTATAGGTGCTTAAAGAAATATGTTGTTCTTAAAGCATATTGTAGCATGTTAAAAGCACTTTTGAAAATAGAAATAAAATCGCATACGAAAAGAAACTACGACCGTTAGCTTCTGAAAATCATATCTGACATGAAATTAAATAGACTGTAATATGTATATTGTCATTCAAGATCGCTGATAGGTAACGCTTTTTATTTATTACTGATCCCAGGCCATGCCTTATTTTTAATGGGAAATATGAAGTTTTAGAGAAAAGGCTTTGCAATTTGTGCACATGCATTAAGGAGCTTCGCCAGCTTTCCATTGGTGGCACAAATAACTGCATTGAAAATGCGTACAATTTCTTTAATCTTTGCAAAATATAAAAGGAAACACATTAAGCTGAATGTGTAAAATAATTTGGCAAACTATATTTACCTATGAACAACAAATACAGATAGCGCTACCAACAAAATTCAAATCATTGTCGTTTCGTCGACTTTTATGTTCACAAGATTTTTTAATCAAACTAATCGCGTCAATGTTTTTCTGACAATGAACACTATTATGTCGACAGAATTGTAGCTCGAGATGCATATTTGATACCTTTTAAATCCTGTTGCATTAATTTTTATTCAGGTAGTTAGATTAATTTTTATTCAGGTAGTTAGATGTAAGTTTATGAGCAATGTAATCATCAAGCAATATCAAGTAATGGTGTCTAGTTATTTTGCATAGAAATGTCACGAAAGTATTTTTGGATTACACTTGGTGACATTAAAATCAGCGCTGACTTTTTTAAATGTACAAGTAGAGTTTGATTTATACACGTTAGCATCATATGGGTTTGTGCTTGTACATCTTTTTTCTTGCGTCCCAAATCATGATATTTTTAGAATAAAACTATGTATTGATTTGCTGGTATAGATCCGAAAGTCCCTTTCCACAAAAACCCAACATCCTGTTGGTATAGGAATAGGATATCTACGTTACAGAGAAACAAACATTAAAACATTGACTAGTACAATTTGTTTTTGGGAACAGTTGCATTATACATTAAAGGGTTACGAAAAACCCAGTAGTCTCTTGTGCTCATGGTATATTCGGTTACAGTTACATAATCAGAAGAATGTGTTTGCATAAATCAAACCAAGGAATCATACATACAAGGGTGGAGAAAGAATAAAAAAGCTAAGTGGTATCGCAAGCACCCACCCAATGATTACACCTCAGAAAAATGATTCTATTCGGATGCGCATCAGCCAACTCTATAATCTTCAAGGAAAAACAAAACTAGGCCAATGCACATCCAAATAAAAGCCACTTCAAATGAGATTTTGCGATAAGAATTCCCGAAGGCTACCTTTAGAAAACATTCTTCCACGCAATAAACCACTACCCTCATGTAGACAATTGGAACCTGCCACTGGGCTTCTTTCTTCTCCATCCCTGACATTTCCAAATTCAAAACCTCTTCTGGATCAGCAAAATTCATTGACACACAAAATAAAAGAAAAAAAAACAACTCCAGAGTTAAACTTACAAAGGCAGCATAATATACAAAAGTTAACCCAGCCAATGCAACAAACGCGATCTGGAAGACATTGTATCTGTGATATGAAAAATGCATGGGTTAGTTATAATAGTAAGGTATTAAAACTGCTAGAACAAATAATACATGCAAACCTCCTCTGTTAAATATCTGCGGTTAATAGTAAAATATAATCCCCTAACTACCCGTCTTTAGTTCTCAATAATTTATCTCATTCATGCCAATATAGGACCAGCTGATTTATTATGTTTTTCACATTTTGAGCGCATGAAATACTAATAGAATCATCAGTAGAAGATATTTAGGGAAGTTAGAAGGACAAGCTGGGACAATCCCAGTAAATGGTCAAAATTTGCAATCTAACAACATAAGGTTCTTTGTTCACCCAATCAGAGGATAAAGGGGGAGAAAAATATCCAGCTTGACTCACTTATACAAATATTTAATTCCCCGAAGAGACTCCAAGGTGTGGCCAAAAATTTCCTGTGCAGCAGTTGCTTGAGCATAGTAGGCAAATGCTGTGGAGCAGAACTGGATCACACTGAAAAGGTAAAACAACTGAACTTTCAGCAATGTCATCACAGAATATCATGACAGCACAACAATTTTTCTATGTAGAGAACCCTATTTGGTACTCTGTCCATAAATAACTTCCTTAAACACAAAATAACTGGCACAACAGAGAAATATTCCTGCTCCTTTTAAACTTTTGAACAGAAAAATCAAAGCCAGAAAGTAAGACCACTTTCAATGACGCTATCTAGTTAAACTATCCCTTCCTACCATATGAAATCAAAGAAGGATGAAATTCATAATTTTAAAATTTATAAAGCTACAAAATAAAAACTAAACACAAATGTTGAACCTATGAATCAACCATAATAGAAGTAAACTTCTATACATAATATACATTTGAAAAGGCATCCTAAAGGCTATACTGACCTAATGGAAGAAAGAAGAATAAGGCCCACATTGAACAGAAAAGAGTTCATGAGAGTAGCTCCCCACCTGCCAAAGATAAGTTCACATAATAATCAACAAGTCCTAGTATGTGACCAATACAAATTAAAATCAATGTGAAATGGTATAATAGACTACAAAGTTTAATTACTTCATTGGATGAATAGTAATGAAAACTAGTCTCAGCCCAAGCACCATGGCTCCAGCAATCACAGCAAGAAGAAGGTAGAAGCAGAAGAATGCAAATGCAGCTGTACCAAGAAGGCCTAATGGAAGAAGAAGACATCATGAAGAATAACAGAATGGAAATTATAATATAATGTATCTAAACTCTATAACTTATGGTAATCAAAAACATTAAGGTAAGCGTATTCCGACATACCCCAGATATCATCCAGCTTGATGAAAACTTCATTCAAGAAAGAAGAAAGAGGAGGATCAACTAATAGATAGATAATGATATGACCAACCCACGCCACAGAAACGATTAACCTGGCACAGTTTTCAAATCTTAAGTTAGATGATACATGGAAGTCATAAAACCTGTTTTAGATTAAGATAGCAAGAGTAATAATATCCCAGCAATAGTTATGCAGCTGTATTCACTGCCCCCATCGAAGGGGTGTCTATTGCCACTCCTATACGTCTAGTAGCACTTCAATTCAACTAATTTTTTCTATTTTCTCTAAAATATCATTATTTTCTCCTAGTTAAATTATATATTCTATAACCAAATATAATTTTACTTACACTTCTTATCAGTCATTCCTTCATTAATTTAAATTCAATCAATTTTTAGTAATGAAAATAAACCATTTAATCTATTTATCTATCCATCTTTATGAAAGTTATCAGGAGAGAACCTTCTGAAAATCATCACAGACAGTTTAGTGTATCCAGCATTCCAAGTAACTCAATCCTTATATGNCATTGCTTACCCTAAAATTCCCAAAACAAGTTTTGCCAGATACCCTAGAACTGTTAGTGCCCATGTTGCCTCAGCCTGCATTCATACAGGATCAGTAAGTGGGGGGAACTATAGCACATTGTATATGCCTAGAAGTCTAGTATGTACAAGGAACTCACCTTTTCTCCTTGTGGGTACATCTCTTCAAGAAGCTTGACATCTTCTTCTAATTGAAGCAACTCCTGGCAAATTATGCAAGATAGGTAAGTTTAAGAACATAAACACATAAACAAATTAATCATAAACTATAGACAACTTTGAGCAGCCACTAGAAAAGCATACATCAAATTAATATATGGCAGTCCATGTGAACAATGGTACACATAAAATACTTAACACGATGTTGGAAATATAAAGTACCACTAAAGCACTAATATTAGTTTACCTTTTCCACTGATTTCACATTTTTACGAAATTTCCTACCCTTTGAACCACCTTTTTCTTCCTGACGAAGTGACTCAGCTGCTTTCTTCAGATCTTTTGCTTTTTTGCCCAATTCAGTAGCTTCCTACAACCATAACCAACAAACCACACGATAAATATAATACAGCATATTCAATCAACATTTAGTAGTTTCCAGCTCTAAAAGGATATAGCACCTTGATATACTGTGAACGAGTGATAACAGCCTTTGGACGCCGAATGAAAGAAAATATAAGTCCCAATGGAAGACATGCAATACCAACACCACCAAATATCTGGATTGAATGGTGAGAAATCAATTGTTAACATCAGTAATAGGAAATAAACTTACTTGTGACCTTGGATGCAAGGCATTACCACAGTCATTATAAGCAGTTGCTTCTGCTTGTGTGCAATTTATAGGATCAGATTAAAATTTTTAGGGAGTCAACTAGCCCAATATCCTAATTCATACACACTTTCACAAGAAAAAAATATGATAATTGAAAGAATGTATGATCATTTGAAAAGAAAAAAAAAAGATATATTTTGCTCATAAATCCATAAACTACCAAGGCAGCATATGAGATAGGATTAACTTACAGCAAAAAGCACAGATCCAACTATAGTGGCCAGAGCAACAACATATTCCGGAAAGGTGGTACGCATGGTCCAGGTTTTCTCTGATGAAGGACTGGCAGTGTATGCAGAACACTGTTTTTCAGACAAAGGGGAAAAAATCAGAATGAGCACAGGCAAAAATAAAAATTACTTTCAAGAGAGAAAAAATATGGACTTTTGGTCAGAGAGAGAGAAGCAACAGACCTGATGCGTGTTTCCAATACATTGTTGACTACTGCTGAACTCCCATGTGCTAGGAAATGAGTTTGTGGAAGAAGAGAGATGCCTAACAGTAAAGTCCACCTTTCCAATAAGTCCTAATACATCAGTCAGATGCAGGTCAATACTCATATGAAGCAAAAGTGGATATAAAAATGTTAAATTAATTGTGGATTTTTAAAAATGAAAAAACAGATTTTACACTTAGCAACAAATCTTCCACTCATATAATGAATTTCAGAGGGTGGTATTTGGTGCATAGGTGAAATTAATACCTTGCAAGTTGCAACATGGATTTGTGAGGATCAAGAATGGTCTTATATTCATAACACACATCTTCATAAAAGAGCCCTTTGGGCTTGAAACACAGATAACAGGTTGAAATCATATTTAATTATGATTTATGAAGAATGGATGCAGCCAGAATCAAATTCCTGCCCTCTTATTGTGTATTTGGCAACGTGTTCATAACTCACATCAAATTCATATATGACAGAAGCTACTCTCACATCCCATTTGATGTGAATTTTCTGTTCTTCGACACAGAATCCCAACCCAGCCTATAATAGCTCAAAACCCAACCTTAATCCAACCATTAATCCACAACGAACAACTTTTCCTTACCAAATAATCCTTAAACATGGTTTCATACAGCAAAGGAACTTCACCAACTGATATCTTCGGTAATCTCAACCCCTCAGGCCCCAAAGAACAAAGTAATAAACAGCACGAAAACCCACCATTTGTCATTTCCTTAACGTAGGACTTGTACAATTTACAAGATGGACATATAGTGTATAGCTTCACAAGGAAAGCAGCAGCGCCACAACCAATGGATTTCTATGCCTACGAATGAGAGATCACCAGCATGAAACAAAAAAAAATCCGCCCACATTAACGCATATCAACTCTGCAAATTCCACTCTCAACTTCCAAATCTTCATCCCACTGCTCACACCCATTGAACCATCCAGAAAAACATGGAAAATAATCTATGGACCCCCAACAGTAAATAAATGTGAGTATGGGATAAGGTACAAAGACAGAGACAGAAATAATAGGAATTGAGAAGATGTATGGTTTATACAGTAATTATATATCGCCACTCAAACAACATTTCCATTCACTATCATATAACCCTCACCCAACCAAACAAACCCACCCAACACCGGCTACCACAAGAAAGCAACAAAAACCAAACACTATACCTTCAAATCACACAGGAAATTACCATCTTACCCCTACCTCGTTCAGAACAGATTTAAAAAGAAGGTACAACTGAAATAAAACAACAACCAACAAAACTGCGAGAACGTACCATACAAAATCCCCAAAATAAGAGCGCACACAATCGCAGTGGTCACCATCCAACACAACGCGCTCTTAATCCGCTTACCAACACTCCTACACACAAAAAAAACAAAACGCATTGCGTTTCCTCAAATCAAACAAATTTTTAATTTTTTCAATAAATCACGAAAAGTTTAAAAGTTTAAAATTTGAATTAAAGCAAAACGTACTTACTTGTCCTGGTCGCCTTCGTAGTAGAACATGGCGAAGGGGATGACGAAGAAGACGAGGATCGCGTCGAGGATGTACACCGCGAGCCAGAGGTCCTTCATGGGGAGCGTGAGATTGCACGCGCCATTGTAGATCGCGTGCCGACAGGCCTGACGGTTAGCAACGTCGGCGGGAAGCATGAGGATGGAGATGGCAGCGACGGAGAGACCCAAAACGACGACAAATTTGGGGAAGTAGGCCTGGTTAATGTCATCGGGGTGCTGGTAATTGACGAGGAGGTATACGTTGACGAGGAATACGATAACGCACACCACGATCGCCACGATCACCAGCGCCAGGTTGAAGTCTCCCATTCTCGCTGAACGCGATTTGGGAGCTAGGGTTAGGGCTTAATCGGATCTGAAGAGAAATTGGGAATGAGGGAAGGTTTTGGTTACTTGGTTCTGTTGGGTCGGGAATGTGGAAATACTGTTTTGCCTCTATTGGAGAGGAATGGTAGGAAGAGGGCAAGGGTGTTGGCGTAATTTCCAAGGCTTATTTGTTGGATGTGAGAAGAGACAGTTTCGAAAGTTCAGACCAGGCTGTACTAACTAGTCGAGGTAGGTTCTGAACATTTTTGGTACTAACATTTTTTTTTGTTCTTTTTTAGGTTATTGTAGTTAATAAATGACTCTATGATCTTTTGGTTGGATAAATCTTGGTATAACTCTGTAAAATTTACGATTTGAGTTTTTCTAAAAGAAATTTTTAGTTTAGTTTACGAAAATATGTTACAATTATTTTTTTTTTAATTAACTTATGTCAAATTGATCTTCAAACTTAGGGATAGGTATCGGAAATAAATAGTATCTCTTCATTACTTGACTCTTACAAAGAAAATTCAATTTATTATAAGTTTTTTTCCTTTTATATATATATATATATATATATATATATATATATATATTTTAAAATAAGATATTTTATATTTTTTAAAATAATTATAAAAATAAAGTTAAATTTGTTTTTAGTTATTCCAGTATAAAGCGTTTTTGAGTTTCATTCATATTGCAAAGTGTTATTCATTTTCATCATCTTCTTAAGAAACTTAAATTTTTAGTTCTCAAAAAACAATGACGTTAAATTTTAGCTAAAGTGATTAACGATGTGTCAAATCATTTTTCTTTTCTTCAAAATCGTGTCAATCCTTTCTTCTTACATCTTCAGACCATGAAACTTCTCTCCCTCTCTTATTCATCTCCATTATCCTCTTCAATGCCGTCAACAAAAAGGCACAAATTAGGGTTTCTCTAGTGGGAGCGGCCATGAATATTTGTATGTTTTAGGGTTTTAAAATAGCGATGAATTGATGAAGAAGGTTTATGTAATGTTAGGAACAATGAGATTCAAGCTAATAAACTACTGTTGTGAGTTTGCATTGAAAAATGCCAACGTGGCAAATGTTAGAATGAAACATATCATCACATACGTGGTTAGATGTTAACCAGCTCAACCTAATTTTAACGGTATTTGTTTTGGAGGACGAAAAATTATAGTTTTCTTAAGGACAAGGATCAAAGTGTACCAGAGTTTGAAAAAAGGACTCAAACTAAAATCGTTTGTTAGTTGAGAGATTAAAAGCATATTTAACCCTTATTATTATTATTCTACCCTAGAATAAGCTTTTGTATTAAAGGATTCCTTTTACATTTTTTTACATATATTTAAGGATTCTTATGCAAGCTCTTTTTTATTTGAGAACTTCATGTTTTTGTTCTCATAAGCTACTATGATGTTTGAGGCAATTGCATAAAGAAGGAGAACTTGATGGAAAATACCTTGTATGCAACAACTTCTATAATGAATTTGTCAACATGTTAATCATCTATAAGATGATGACTTATGAATTTTCTGAATGATAACTGCATCTGAGTTTTGAAAACTCTAAGTTAGATAACTAAAGTTTTATAAATTATTGGATCCTTTACATGAAAATTTACATTTTACCCTCTGATGAAGTTTCATTGCCAACAATTATGATTTAAATGATTATAAATTATATTATCTCTTTTTTTTTTTTGTTAATATGGGAAAGTTTGAAATGTAATAATTATGTTGCGGTAAATTTTTGACTCCTATATGTATGAATTAATTGTTGAGTTTTGGTTGTATAATAATGTACAATAGTGGGATTGAGATGATATACAATGATACATAATTTAATTAAAGGAATATATTATTACAAAAAAGATAATTAATATATAATATGATGAAAATGTGATTAATGTTCTATGGATAGTTCCAAAGACATAAATACAAAATTGACAAATAAATTTGTAAGCATAGGAAAATGAGAGTAGTAAAAGATTGTCTTGAAATTGACATAGACAATTGATTGAGGAAATTAAACGCACGTGGCTTCATAATTCATTCCTATACCAACTCTTAACTATACCTTTTAGTTACATGATTCAAAATTTGCTCACATTACATTTCTACGTACTACAAAAAAAAATTGTTATTTAGTGGATATTTATTTTCCATTTTGCAGATATTTTTACTTTCTGCAAATTAATTTCCAGAGGTTTTTCAAACTCCTACGATTAGAATCGTAACTATTAATTTGCGAAGGTTTTTAATGACCTCTGGTATCCAACCCCTCCTATCAAATTTATATTATGGAAGTTTTTTTATGAAGGGCTTTAACCTCTTGTATTAGTGACTATTATTTTTAAGAGGTTTGAAACCTCCTTTATTTATAATTATCCATCTACATTCATAATTCTTAATTTAATGCAATCTATTTTTTATAATAAGAAATAAATAAAATATATTGTAAAATACAAAAAAGTTAATCAAAATTAATTTTATTAATGATTTAAGATAAAATACATTTATTGACTATTACAATACAAATATAAAAAAAAATATACATAATGTTTAAAGAAATTTAACTAGACTTAACAAGAACATAAGCTAAGACAAAATCTTCAGAGTTCAAAAATTGTGTAATATGCAACAACATATTATGTGGCCTCTCTCTATCTTCAAGTGGAAAAAATGGCAACTTGAATCATTCCACGATTGATCTTACTTTGATTAATTGGCAACTTTCTTCATAGGTTCCCTGCCTTCATCCATTCTGGTAACAATTTCAAATAAAAAGATATATTTAAGATTGAAACACATGCTAATTTAAAATCTCTGTAAGCACAAATCCAAAACCATAATTAAACAAATATCAATGTTTCCAAAGTCAGTATTAATCATTGTTGATGCAATATAAGTGCTTGACTTCGAAGGATGTATATTATAAGGATTATTCCCTAATGTTTGAGTATCTAGCATGCACGTCTAATAGAGGAAATTCACCTACAAATATTTAGAAGTTCACTGGTGTTTGATTATTTACAAGTTCACTGATATTTAGAAATTCCCAGACTATGTGCCTTCTTAAAATTAAATGAATTACCAAACCTATGATGGCAATGGAACCTTTTCAAACAATAGTTGGCAAGCTGGCAAATTCATCATGTTTAATGCAACAAATTCAGTAACCCCTGGCATGAACAATTGATCAAACAATGTGCACATAAATGCAAAAGTAAAATGTTGATACATAACATACAAGTAACAAAGTCAACAATGATATAACTTATGCACCTGTAGAGTAAAGGTATTCATTCCAAAATAAGATTGAATGAATGATTTAAACTCTAAATTTTCAAAGAATCAGAAAAACTAAGACATTAGAAGAAAAGAAAGTAGATTGTATGGTACAAAAATGTAAAAGAAATAATAAAATGCAGTACACATATACACTATTTTTAATAAATAAGAACAACCCCAAATCTTCGGTAGAGTCAAATATGTCACTAACACAATAACTTAAAGAATAATAAGTTTTATCCTTGTGTACTAACTCCTTGGGATAAATTATTTTCTAGTTTACTTTAACTCCTTCTCTGCCTATTCTCTAGCTACATTATATGACCTAAATTATTCTTCTGCTAATTCTTATGTTTTTATTGTTCTTTCTTGTCTTAAGTTTAAAACTCAGAATCTTATATTAAGAAAATATAAAGCGTAAGTAGATTCTTTCCGAAGTCAGTTTCTTCAGTAATATAGTTCTTTTGTTGCTTGCATTGTTTATTAATTCTTTTAGTATCCAAGTGTTGTAGACATGACCTAATTAACACCAAAATGCAATCTCAGCATGCATAGGTGCGCCTTTTTTTAATTACTAGGGTGCATTCAATCGATTGGTAAATAGCATAACTAAATATATAATGGAAAATATAATAATATTGTAAAGAACATTAACAAACAAATTATAATAATTGAACTAAAGGCTTTAGACAATTAAATAGTGATTCTATTATTCCATACCAATACTCTAAGTTCTAACTTAGCAACAGATAAAAGGTTAAAAGACCCGAAGTAGCAAAGCCTTGGGTAAAAAGAATACTTGGTGTTATTATGGTATTGAAATAGTAATTTTTTTTTTTTTTTAAGCAAAGAACCATATAAAAGATAGAAAAAGTCCATGAAAGAAATATTAATGATTCATATAAATTACTAAAAGGTAAATGGCCTGAAAAAATCCAACGAGTAACTAACAATCCTGTGATACAAAAAAAGGTTATTATCATGCCTTTTTTCAACAAATTGTATAATCCTATGATTTCATTGCCTAATAATAAGGTTATCCAATGAATTGAAATTAAAAGCATATAAAATCAAGTAAGTGACAATGGGAAAATTAGGAAAAAATCCACCCAGAAATTACTGATGTTATAATAGAAACTTACTTCTCCATCCACCGCGAAAATCCTGGTCCAGGAAAGCTGGCCTGAGTTCCTAACCTATATTAGCTTTCCCAGGTAGGAATGCCAACAAATTCTCAGATAATGCTCAAAGGAAAAAAACTTTTGCAGGGAATAATCAAAATAAAAAAAAAATACCTCGAAGACCCTGATGAATGTTAGGGGCAGAAGACAACCGCAACGACTAGGGCAATCACGACCGTTGACGACGAAATGGCCACCGCAACGGCCAGGGCAACCGAGACCACAACAGTGGCGAAAGTGAATGGCAACAGAGACCACTGTAACGGCGACGGAAACCACCGATGAATTGAGAACGAAGACTACGAACGATAATGGGCTAAGGAAGATGATGACCTAAAGGACCACGCTGAAATGAGGAGACAGACGAACCAAGAAGGAACGATAAAATAGCTAGCCCGAAGAAGAAAGGTGAAAAATGTGGGAAAGATATTCAGAAGTTTCGTGAACTTAGGTTTGACAAAGGTTTGTGTGAAGATGAAAAGGGAAAAATGCTCGTACGAAATAGAGAAGGGGGGAAAGGAGTGAAATGTTGGAAAAAAAATGTGAGTTAGGTTTGGGAAATTTTTCAGAAAAGCTTTAGGTTTGAAAAATTTTTCAGAAAGGTGGGAATGTGAGAGCGTAGGAGGGAATTTAGGTTTTGAAAATTTTGAGTCAAGAGAAAATGAAATAATAAAAAGTGTATTTAATTTATGGAGGTCATAGACCTCTTAAGAAAACAATCAAAACTAAAGAGAACCCATTTAACTATTTTAAATAAAGTTAATTTGCGGAGGGTTTTTTAACCTCTATAAAATAACCTTTACAATATAACAATTTTTTTAGTGCATTAGTGTAGAAAAAGGAAACGATAACAGTTATTTTTGCCTATTCGTAGTAGCTCCACAACTGAGGCATATATAGACGAAGCAAAAAGTCTACCACTTTTTACCTCGGTTCTAAACTGAGGCATAAAGGTGTATGTTTTTGCCTTAGTTCAAATGTAATCGAGGTAGTAAGGTGTATGTTTTTTCCTCGGTTCAAATGGAATCGAGGTAGTAGAGAGTGTTATTTTTTTTTTTTTTACTTTTTTAGTGTTATCAGAACATAACAATTATTATTATTTTATTTTACATTCCTACACATAGTATAAACCTTAAATTTTTTCTCACGCCACGCCACTTTTGTTTTCTCGTTGTCCTTGGGAACCAAACAATGCCATCAACCTCTCACTATCATCACATCACTCTCTCACTCTCTCTCCTCTTTTCTCTGTCATCACTCCACAGTTATTTATTGCAACTATCCAGTTGCATTCTGCCCCGAAACTTTATTGACACCGCCTGCTCGCATTAACAACCTGACTTTCTCGACTTAATCCCATTTTCGTTCTTCTATAAACATTTGACAACAACACCTAATTTCTTGAGTTCCATGGTTCAAGACCAACCAACTCTTTAGCAGCAATTTCTACAATTTCCCTGTCACCATGAGTACGACAAGCACTGAGCAATGCACCCCACAAAGCAACAATTGGATTCAATGACATGCTTGTAATCAAGTCAAGATCCTCCCTCATGTGCCCACAACGACCAAACAGGTCGACAACGCAGCCATAATGCTCCTGTTTAGGGGAACCCAAAGCTCAAATATCTTACGCCCTCTATCAACTCAATACTCACTCTTCTTCTTCACTTCATTCTTCATAACCAAAGCTCAAATATCTTTTCCCCACTTTCGGTGATGAATCCCCCAATCGTCGCAGGCCCACTGTCCTTTCACCTCCTGCCCCCATCACCTCGACGAAGCCTTCATTGGTGGCTTCTGTCCCTTCTGCCTCTACGAACACCTCGCCCTCCTCGACTCTAACAACAACAACAACAACCCCGCCATTGCCCACAAACCTCCATCCATCGCCACCATCGCCCTTAAAGCCCTTTTCCACCCATTTGCCCTCTCGGAGCTATGTTGCAGAAAGTCCTTTTTCGCCTCCAAAAACGAACCTTTCTCTACCTCCTTCGAACCCCAGCTCAAATCATGTGACGTCCACGTCCGTAATACCCTCTTCAACCTTTTCCACCAAGACCTTAAGCCCCAAAATGACAAACCCCAGAACTAAACGAAATTCGCCCATGCGAACCAGATCTGCCATCCTTTGGTGGCGACAAACACCGCATGCAAATCCACGAAACACCTTCGCGATTTGATCCATGGAGAAAGGTTGTCGTTGCCAAGAACATATCTCCAACCTCCTTTGCCGCGAGACTAAAGCAGCGGACACGCCACCACTGTCGCAAGCTCTAAAGGATCTCGCTGTCACAGTCACCGCTGCAGGTCGCCTCTGTTGCACGAACATGAAAAAGGGGAAATAATCGATAAAGGAAGTTCCAATCGGTGGAAAATGAAGAAGGAAATAACTAATCAGTGAAATCAGTGGAGGAAGACATTTAATTGGTAGGGATGAAGATATTCAATGGTTCAAACAACGAAAATGGGAACAAATTGGACGAAAGATGAAGAATTCTAACAGAGATGAAGAATAGGGTTTGCATAAAGAAAAACCTCGAGAAACCGTGAATGAAGATGTGGGAGGAAAGTCTAGAGAGAGAGATAACCTATATGCACGAATTCAAAATAACCTATATGCCTCAGTTAGAAGGCAAACCAAAACATAAATGTCCAATGCATCGGTTCGTAGAAGACTAAAGCAGTAGGGCTTTGTCGTAGAGGGTTTTATGCTTCGACTTCGTAAATAACTGAGGCAGTTGAGTGCATAGGCTTCGGTTCCCACTGAACCGAGGTGTATTAGTTCGTCTTAATTACAAAAATGCCACCGCATTTTAATATTCTTCGGTTTTGTGAAAATCGAGGCGTATTAGGCGTGTTAAAAGACTGTTTTTTTACTAGTGCTAGGATGACCAATTATGATTATTCGTATAGACGTAAGATCTTGAAGTGTAAAGAGACATGTTGGTAGCAGGGTTGGGGTTCAATGGTATCCAGAATACCGATTATATTACAATAATAATGATGTAGGAGATTAGAAATAAAACTTGATTGAATATGATATAAAAGTTGAGTGAAAAATTTGTGTAATGTGTTTTGTATTTGTAGAATAAATTACTTAAACGTTAAATGTTATTATTTGATACTTGTAAAGTGGGTCTATTTTTTTACATGTGTCACATGATTTATAATTCCAATAACATTTTAGTTTTTATGAAGTTCACTAATACAAAAACAGCCTATTACGTCGTTTATTTTTGGCCTTCAACGATGCATTTGCTAGTGACGTTATAGCCTGTGACATTAATTTACGTCGAATAATATCGGGTGACGTTAATCGAACACCTTTATGTCGAATGTAGATGTAATTGACATAAAGCTAACGTTTATTATGTAGATCGACATTAAGGTACGTCGTTCAGAATAGAGCTTGATGTCCAATATTTGAATAAATATTTATTTTTAAAGAAAGGTTTTTCGTCCAATGATTGGGGGAACTGACGTAATGTTGACGGCGGCGTAGAAGATATTTGAAATAATATTCACGTCGAAGTGGAAATATGACGTCAATTTTTGAATAAATATTTAAATTTAAGGAACATTTGACGTTAGTTAAAAGGTGAATGATGTAAGGTTGACGTTCAACATGTATAAAGTCGACGTTACTATCGTTAAGCCGTAGAGTCCCTCGCCCAACATTTCATTATCATCGTTATCCATTGCATATATTAACGTCACTCATCGCCTTGATGGATGTTAAGATACATATATTAACGTCGGACAATGTATAATTTGACGTTACCATCAGTGTTTTTTTATTAAATTTCGTTTTTTTTAGCTCATTTAACCAAACCTGAAATACAGAAACCAGTTTTCCAATTCCTAAATGCATAAAATTAATTAATTTAAACCATGCTATCATCAATTCAGGCTATTGTCAAAACTTAAAAGATCCCACTTTTCCATTCATCTATTCTAATTAATCTATTGACAGTATACATCCATTCATCAATTCCTCTCTTATCGTATTTATTACTTCATTTGACAATGGAGAGGTATCGTTAAATTGTTGCAAAATCAAGGAAGGAAACTTTACAATTATATTCATTTTAATGTCAAAAGTTTATTGATATTTGTAAGATTTTCAAATGTAAATTTCTACCTCAGTCTAATCTCCTCTGATTTCTGCTCGGACGATTGCCTTGATCCATGACATGATGTAGTAGGCACATGACGAGGAATCATTCTGCTTATTACACTAAACATGTGAAAGAACTTAGTCAAATGTAACAATTTAAAATTGACTACGAAAATTAAAGGTTAAAGATCAACGAATTCCAACCTTAGGATATATAATATCAATTTGTTGTCCTCTGGTCCTAGTCAGAACTCTAAACAAATTTGAAACATAAGTTAATATATTAATATCATAATGAATTGATAATGATGAATGTAATTCTTACGTTTGTATCAAGGACCTCAACTCCAGTTTCATCTTCCTATGAAGAGAACAAAACCATACAACTTGTGCTTTTTTTTGAATGATCACCATGAGTTGCCAATGGCCCCTATCATGTACCAACAACTAGTAAGTTTATTGATTAAAATTTGATAAAAGTTGACAATATTGGGAAAACATACGCATCAATGTATGGCGCCATATATATCTCTCTCTTAGACTCGGTCATCCATGTTTGCATATATGATTTTATGGAATCTAATGTGTTTCTAGATGGTTGGGTGGTCTGAGGTTCAAGAAAGCCGTAAATTGACCCTCGACTTGATTCCACTACGACGGTGTCCATGTACCTATAAGAATAAAGTTAAGTATATTTATTAAAATGTAATAATACTAATAATATACAAATTGGAAAATAACAAATAAAACACTTACATGCACCACAGTTGTATGCATGAAATGTTCAACATTCTATCTATACCAATCAGCTCAAATGCATAATTAAATTCAATATACAATGGAATATGGAACTCGACGCCAAACGTTCTTAACTCCCACGGCACCACTACCAATTGTTTTTTCAACTGAGGTAATCCTAACATCAATATGGATAGAGGATCATCATCTACTGCTTGCACACGAGCCTCGGGTTGAGCTATTGCTTGTTTCTCTGGTCGGTAGACCTGCAAGTTGTTAACAGTTGAAAAACAATTATTTTCATATGTCATTCGAGACCAAATTACACCCTTTAAGACTTAGAATGAGCTTAAAATAAAGCAAAACACATAAATTGAGTCAGTCGAGAGTCAAAAGTTGTTTTTAGCGATATTATGCTTGTTTTGCATTGTTTTGTAGCATTTTTGATGAAAGTGAAGAATGGGATTGAAGATGAAGGTCTTAGACTCAAGAAAGAGGAAGAAAAATGAAGAAAAGAAGAGTCTAGGAACCGCTCAGCGCCAAAATCCACCGCTGGGCGGCCAAATGCGAGGAGAAGCCATTGTTTGACACCCAGGCGACGACGCTGGGCGGTTTTGCGACAAGGGGCAAACTGCCGGGCGGTGGAACTCACCGCCGGGCGGCATAAGTATGACGTCGGGCGGTTGTCTGCTGGGCTTAAGCCTGTTTTTTGTGACGCTCCTCAACTATAAATAGCCCTATTGCGAATTCAAAATCATTCTTTTGACAGAAAGGGGCGACCAGACCTAGTTTTCACTCCTTGGAGAAGATCTCTTGGATGCTTAGGCTCCTTTTTATCCAATCTAGGGTTTGCTTTTCCATTCTTCCATGATTTTTATCTAGTTTCACCATGATAATGGTGAACTAAACCCTTTTGTTGTTGGGGAACAATGTAATCTTTTGAAACTCTCTTTTATTGAAACTCTTATTTATTTATATGCGTGTCGTATGCTTTGATTATCAATTGTTGGGTTTCTCATCTACGCTTAATGCTTTTATCGTTTAACTCATTCGATAATAGTTGTTTGTCTTTATTGATACGGGAACCTACAATACTATCATGAACTGGTGGGAAATTCCTTGATTAAGCAATAACACCTAGGGATAGGGGGGTAGGACGATCAATTGTTTTTGCTTCTATTTATAATGCATTATTAATTACTAGGGGAGGCTAGGGATAGCAAGCCGGTAATTAGTAATAGGCTCTTTTCGCCGAGGGATCGGGTTAAGGGTAGACTAAGAAAGTTTGCATGACAATTAGATAACAAAGCGAATTAAATAAGAGGAGTATATAAGAAAGAGTGGATAAGATGAACTTGTAAACCCCCAACAACTCCATTCATCCATAGTCTTTTTCTCGTCAATTGAATCAATTGCATTTGCATGTTTATTTGTTATTTCTTGCATCCAAACCAATTACTTTTTCTTTACAAGTCTTACGATTTCAATTTGCACAAACGATAAGGCCTTCGAGTCCTTTGGGAAGAACGATATTGGGTTTACCAATTATATTACTTGAAACGATCTGGTACACTTGCCAGAGTGTTAACAGAAGTCACATTTACAGAAGTTAGGAATTAGTTAATTATAACTTGATGATTTAAGATAATAAAAATAAGAGTACAATACCGCTGGTGGGCCAAAATATGGAACAATCAAGGCCTTAGGCCAAGCTATAAATGTGCCTAAGGTCTCCCCCACGAATTGGATTTCATCTATCGGCACTGGCACTCGAGCCTGGGTGTCTCTAACATCATTAATCCTTACCCGCGCGTTAGTGGGCAATAAAGGAGCACCATGAATGGTCTGGCCTCCTGCAAGCTGTACTCCGGTGGCCACTACGCGCGGAGGATCCTCATCAACCAAAAACTCATACTAAACATTGATATTTGTACGATTTACATTAGAGCATGAGTCTTTGGTGCTCGTAGGAGGTGCAGTAGGATCATCTGTAGGGGCATCCTCCTGCTGTGACTGCTGCTGTTGTTGTAGTCTGATCATCGCAAGTTCTCTTTCGAGCGTTCTTAAGCGTTCTTCCATTTACTCTCGTACTTGGACTTGCAACTGTTCTGTGATGCTAGTAACCAATTTCAGAGTCACGGCTTGTGTGCTTCTTGGTTTAGGGCCAAAGTAGTCCCTCAATCCAGTAGCTCCTCCAACAGCACGCACACGACCTGGACGGTCTGACTGACTTGTGGCTGTTACTAGGATGTCCTTCCTAACTTCTGGCACAAATGTGCCTTCAGTCTCTTGTTCAACCAACTCATCCTACATATCATAATAAACAAAGTTACATAATTTTTTATGAACTATTGTAATTAGTTAAAAGTTTCCACTTTCAATTCTATGGCATATCTCCTGAGCAGACTGGGATGTAAACTGGCCATTGGACTTTGTCCGTGCAACCTTCCACAATTCATGTCTAGCTGGTGGAGGTGTTAAATCAGGTGACTCAAGACCTAACTCCTCAGCTCGACATTTTCTAATCATTTTCTCTAATAACGCATAACCACCATGAGAAAGTACGTATGGTGTATCATCAAGCCTCTACCTTTCCTGGGCGGCTATCCTTTTCACCTATGAAAAAATGAAAACTATTAAGCATATATAATTCAGAAATTAACATCCTGTCTTGTGTGACTAGAGCAAAATATTATAAAACATACACTACAAGAAAAAATTGAATTATATACAGCCAAAATCCGTATATAAAGCCCAAAATCCGTATATAATACTTGATTATATACGGATTATATACGGACAAAAATCCGTATATAATACTGTCGTAGCTAAAATTATATATGGATAAATCCGTATATAATACTGTCGTAGCTAAAATTATATACGGATTTATCCGTATATAATTTATATACGGATTTATCCGTATGTAACTTTGGAATTTTATAAAAAAAAATTAGGTGACCTCACGCATCCAATACATATAACTTTAATACGATGAAACTTCATCTTTGACTAAATAACAAGCACCCACCCAAGGAAAGTGCAATCAAGTTTTTCCATATTGCCACAAAACCCAAGAAACTCAGATTAATAATTTCACACATAAAGTTCACATACTATAAAATTCAAATATCTGATTACTCAAACATAGTGATAACTAAAGTCTGGATGTTTCTAATACTAATAATTACAATAAGAACAAAGCAAATTAAAGGATTCTTTATCTTGTACTTGATCATTGTCTCTTAGTTTGAATCAAATTGATCTCGTATGTTGCAATGGTGTTAGGAGTTCTCCTGATTGCTTGTAGAAAAACTTTCCATCCTCCATGACAACTTCATATGCTTGAGGGATGGTGGATAAAGGTTAGGAACCGAACCGGGAGCGATCCCATTATCATCAAACCCTTAGCCTTTTCTTGTTTGATACCTACTGACAAGTAAACTTTATCACCAAAAATCATATTACCAATAAGATATGAAAAATAATTGTCCTAAACAGTAAGCCAGACACACAGTAAAAAAAATACATTCAGGAGAGCGGGTGTTTAATTGTACTTAATTATTTCTTTATGATGAAATGGATAGCAAAATCATAGTTTAAAATCTATGAATGAGAATTTCTAAAATTATTAAACAAAATGTTAATTATTTAAAAAAAAATTAAAGTTTGATTTTATATAATTTTATATTTTATTTATAGTTCTAAAATAAAAGTTATCTTTACAAAATTAATTTCTAAAATTATAT
>NC_028359.1:20108335-20116804 GCF_000741045.1 Vigna radiata var. radiata | reverse complement strand
ATAGATTTCCCTATATATAAATTCCTACTTCTCCAGAACATACATTAAGGCAATGACTTATGTGAGTTATTGCCTACTGCTGGCTAAGGAAACCAAAAGGAAGAAAATTTACCATTTATATAAAATCAACCAGTGAAATATGGCAGAAACTTACGCAACGACACCCTTCTCCAAGATAGCAAATCATCATCCCTGTAAAAGCTTAACTTGCAACGGGTTTTGCAATTACTTTCTTGATGGCTTCAGCATATGTCCTGTGCTGATAGGTTAGAGTGGATTCCAGCAGGTCGAAGAGCGAAGTCTTAGGATTTCAACCTGGCAAATTATCAATCAGGTCAAGTAAGATACATTCTTAGAAGGTCAAATAGAGTGAGAAAGTGAGGAAACTTACCAAGCTGCTTGTTTATTATGATCATGTCAGGAATTCTCTTGTCACTGTCATCGTATCCCTCACCATAAAATTCTTTTGAGCTCACATCAATAGTTGGGGTTTCAGGATTTTTTTCTCCACTCACCTTTGAGTAAACCTGTAGAATGAAATAGAATTAACAATTCATTATTGAATTTCAGAAAAATTAGGCTTGAATTCTAAAAGTAGGTCAAATAATTAAAAACTAGATCACTTCACCTGAATCATTATTTCAGCAAGCTGCCACAAAAAATAAATACAGTAAAAAAAATTGCAGGAAATTATAGATCCGAAACAAAAACTAAAAGGGGAAGAGTAACGAAACGTGTAGGTTAGAGAGAACAAACATGTATCTGTTTCCGCTGGGCTTGAGATCAACTATTTGAACAACAATGTCGGGAAGATCCGACAAAGAATCTAGGAAAGGGTTGGCGAGGAGCACCGAAACGCCATTGGGTGTGATTGATTTTGCGGCCACTTGATAGAAGCTTCTTGATGAGCAAACGCAGCGGAATAATGAGACATCGAGAGCAAAACAAAGAATAAACGGAAGAAAATGTTAAAAAACCCTAAACGAATAAATTGAAGCCAAAATGATTGGGGAAAAGCTCAAAAATGGATGACGAACCCTAATCTGGGCCGAAGGAACCCTACAAAGGGAAAGAAACTCAATATGAACCGATTAATCGGTTCAAACGTAAGATTGATCGGTACAAAATTGTTTAAACGATGAAAATGGAGGTTAAATTGGTGGAAATCGAAGGACAAACAGTAGAAATGGTTTTAATAGTAAAAAAGTGATTTTAATTGGTTAAAAATGAAGGAAAAATGAAGAGGAGGACGAAACCCTAGGATTTGGAGGTGGTTTTGTATATGGAAGTAAAAATAGAAGGAAGAAATGGAGATTTGACCATAATGAAGTGATTTTGTGATGAACAAACCTGTGAATCTCTGAAGAAAATGTGGATGGCTGAGAAGCGCTCGAGAGAGAAAATGATGAAGACGACAACAAAAGTTCCATGGTCGCAGGATGAGAACTCCATAAATGGTTCGACGAGAGGCTGATAGATCGACGAAGAGGCTGATGGAGGGAAAATGCTCCAGAAGAACAGTTCGATGAGAAGAAGAGACAATGAATAATGGCTTGATGACGATTTGTGATTAGGAAAGAGATGAGAGGGAAAGCTGAGAGGAGGGAAAGTTGTAGAATGACTCTAAGATCTTTCCAATTCTTTGCATTTCACTTAGAGTTAAATTCTTTTAACTTTTTTTATTGTTTTTTAGCAGTCGTATAAAATATCGGTAGGTAACAGTTTCATTATATACAGATCTAAATCCGTATATAATAATCTGTATGTAAATAGGTTTTTTCTTGTAGTGATACCTGCCATTCAGGAGTAAGTCTAGATTCTTTAAATTGCACCCACGCCTCATAAGATATTTTATACCTTGTACAGGGAGTTTCGTTCTGTTTAGAGCCAAAGACGAATTTACGTGTCATTGTCATCTTGAAGTCCCTCCATCGGGTTGCAATTTGGGATAAAATCTTCTTCCTTATCCTCTCATCATCAGGAATAACCTAATTTTCCTTTTTAAAATGAAAATTAATGTTAAAGCATGTTCAACGAAAATAAGTCAATGATGGAAGTAAAACAACTTAAACATACCAAAACATCCTGCCATAGTAGATTTTTGTCAACTTGTGACACATCACCCAACCGGGTAGCGAGAATAGGACATGAAATCTTGCCAGCGTGCCCAAGTAACTCTTAAACTCTGTTGCATGTT
Source organism: Vigna radiata var. radiata (assembly GCF_000741045.1). Taxonomy (NCBI): domain Eukaryota; kingdom Viridiplantae; phylum Streptophyta; class Magnoliopsida; order Fabales; family Fabaceae; genus Vigna; species Vigna radiata. The sequence continues at coordinate 20,114,607 of NC_028359.1, read as the reverse complement.
CCCCTATAGCCACAAATGTTTTAGGATCAAACTCCACCGGCTCTGGTTTATCATTAACCCGACAGGAGGTGACACCAGGCATCCGAGTCACAGATCTACCACCTCCTCCCGTCTGACCCGATCTAGAGCTCGTCATACCTGTTTACAAAGTTAGTAAATTATAGTTAGAACAGACAACAAAATGGTGATACTAGAGAAAATGACGAAGTTCGCTAACAACGAACGAACACAAATATCATACGTTGAAGGAAAAAAATAAACAATTGTACATATACCATACGTCAAGAATCAAAAAACACAACACAAACACGAGCACATACATCATACGTATGAGATATTAAAGATAAAAAAAAACATACTTGAAATGGTGTCACTGGAGAATATGTTGAAGTTCGCTGACCACGTATGAAACACAACCTAAAGATAAACGAAAAACATTCGGTGAACCTTAGAAATGGGAACAAAATGAATTTACAAAAACAGAAAAGATTAAACATAAGCTTCTTTCTTTATCGCAGTCATCCACGTAGAAGAAATTTCAAGCAGAAATGGTAGCGCAAACAAATAGTGAGGGCGTGTTATGTTTTTAACTTCATATTCCACGTCGAATACAAGACACACTTGGCGTTATATTTAAAAACCACGTCGCAGACAGAAATAATCCAACATTTCCAGTAAAAAACAGGCGCATTAAATACAACGTCGTATTGTCTGGGAATTTGACATTTTCTCTTAATTAGCCGCCAATATCAGAAAGTATCGTACTTTTCAATGTCTTTTCTTTTCATTCCTGCCATAAAACATCGAAGGCTGCGGGGCTGGGACATGAAGGGAATTAAAGTATGTTAGGACCATTAATGGTGTGCTTAATAGAACGTTGTATTCAATATGGCTTTGATGTTTTTTTCTTCTACCAATATCAAAATGTGGCACTCTTTTTTGAATTTAAAATCAAACATGAAATCTTTTCTTTTTTGATCAATATCATAATCAGTTTTTGATCAATATCATAATCGTCTCCAGTATAAAAACATTCCTCGGGTGTCTTCATCACTTATCGATCCAGATGGGTTTGCGTTTCTTGTAACCCGGGCAACCTTCTCTTTTCTTCTTGACGATGATGATGAAGAAGCCATGTCTGAATAGAAATCTTGGAACGTCTTTCACAATGTAGAATCTTTAACAAACATGTATGAAAATTATATTAAAATATTAAAATAAGTTAATTATTAATTAAAATTTAAATAAAAAAATTTTAAAAATATGTTAAACTTGAAAAACTGTTTAACATTTCTTTAAATTTTGTTTTTAAATTAAAATTAATAAATAACTATTTTATTTTATTATTTTAATATGATTTAATATTTTATAATATATTAAATAACATTTTATATTATTTTTATTATTTTATTATTAATTTTAGTTTTATTATTTTTGTTATTAATTTAATAATTATTATCGAAATAATAAAGTTTATTAAATGCACAATATTAAATGTTTTTTTTTTGGTATGTTAGAATAAAAGTTTCTGAATTAAACTACAATTATTACTTTTTCTCTGAATGATGTTTGAACATCGTTTTCGGCTAGGATTCAGAGTTCATACACATTGGCGGTTACTAAGCATAATTACACTATGTAAGTGAATGAAACAAGATCTATTACTTTTTCTTTGAATGATGTTTGAACGTCGAATTCTGCAGGGCTTCGACGTTCTTACAAGATGGTGGCGTGTGGCAGTTACTAAGTATAATCACACGATGTACGTCATCGGTTCATCTATAAATATAGCTTGCATTTCACGTATTCCCTTGCCTCCTGTTTCCATATTAAACATATTAGGATTCATAGTTTTCATTTTGTTTTCACTTTCTTTTCATTAGATTTCTAAGCATCTTTGTTCTTCATATTGCAATTTGATAACTTTAACTTGGAAGTGATTCATTCATCGCCATTTTGTATGAAGGAGCCCTTTCCAGTTCAAGTTAACAAAATGTTTTTATTTATAGTACAAAAATGGTTAAGATATCTTACTAAAAGGAAAGTGCTTACGAAAAAGAAATATGGTTCACAATATGTTTAGTGCTGAAACAATTTTAAGCTCTAAAAACAAAAGTTGTTCAACTTCATCATTCAACAATGTATGTTTCCTTTTTCAAATTATCCATTAGTGGTACTCCTCTGTTTGATTTCAGAGCTACTGATTTCTAAGAGAAGAGACAACTTACGGACAATTTAAATTTGGAATCTTTTTACACCGTTGACGTTGAACTTTGAGTACACTCGATACAAAAATAAATTTTATTTAATTATTAAAAGATATGTGAAATTAATGTTCTTAAACATAGTCTACACCCTAAATAAAGTGCCGCATTCAGGACTTAGTCAATAACAAAATGCTTTTTATAGTCTACACCGTAAATAAGTTATGGTACTGAAAGGAAAGTTATGAGGAAAAAGAAATATGGTTTACAATATGTTTAATGATGAAATAATTTTGAGAAAAAAATAAAACGTCAAAGCCCGAGAGCCTTCGACGTTCCATGGCGTGCTTTTCAATTGCAAAGGTCTTCGACGTCGTATTTGATAGGTCTTCGACGTTTGATTTTCTTCCACCAATACAAGAGGGTGGTGAACTTTATATTCTTTTTTCTTTAAAATAAGAGATGAAATTTTTTTCTTTTTACTTCCTCCTTAATTGATTCAAGTTAGCATTGTACTGAAATTTTCACTTTTAACCAGTGATCAGTTTTTGATCATTTTTTGCTAAAATAAATCTTCATTGTATTTCTAAATAAAACCGATGGAAATGGAAAAACTAGCGGGGGCTTAATAGCCATGATTACAAAATTAAAAAGAAAAAAACATAGAAAAGTAGTCCCCATTATTATCAAGAAGATTCCATTGCTCATCAGTGAAGAACCATCCATTATCAGTCCTTTTCATCCCAATAGATGACAGACTTGGTACACCAATTTTTTGTGACCTTTTGCACACAATTCTTTCTTCTTCAGATACATATACTCCGTGGAGTTCCAACCCATTGCTGAGAAATACTCCATATGGCAATTTGTGTGCATAATCATCTCCTGCAGCGATCATGTGGTCTTTGAGAACTGCAACCCAGTTGGTTGTGATTCTAGTCTTGATAACATTCAATAGAAATACATCTTCTGTTGACATTCTGTCCTCGTTCAATCTTTCAGGCAGCAATAGCCAAGTCAGGACATTACTGCTTATCCACCCTGTACCTTCCTGGATATCTTAAGCAGTTTACATATATAGCTCTCTTTTTTAGTCACATGTTTGACTCAACAAGATTTGAGAAGCCAAACCCTCAACTTTCAAACCAGCAAGATTTGACCAAGTATTATCGTCAATAGTAATGTTAACCCCTTTGACCCTCGAGTGAATGACCCCATTTACAACTCTCAGGTTTGTGTAGAAAACCTCTACCAAATCTGGATAGCAATTTCCTTTCATCTGGACAAAATTAGTAAGCCCTTGATATGCACTCCATTCTTGAAAAACAAAACCTTCTTTCTTGAACAATGGCAGGTCGAGATACTTGTGAGGAACTACAATTTTTAAATGTCTCCAGTATAAAAACTTTACTCGGATCTCTTCATCACTTATCCATCCAGATGGGTTTGCGTTTCTTGTAACCCGGACAACCTTCTCTTTTCTTCTTGATGATGATGATGATGAAGAAGCCATGTCTGAATATAATTCTCAGAACGTCTATCTCAAATTCCGTGGTTTAAAAATACAAACGATACGCCAAATTATACTACCTTTGACCTATAAATTGAAAAAAAAACACATGTTATACGTTGAATATTTTTGACATTTGACGTTTTCTTGTTCAGTCTCCTGCCTTTTCGTTTCTTTTTTCATTTAAACCGCCCATAACCTCCCTTTACCCCCGCCCTTTTGTTTCCTTTTTTCATTTAAACCGCCCATAACCTCCCGTTACCATTATATTTTAAGATATGATTTACATATTTCTTTTTAAATTTTTATTTTATGAATTTGTGTAAATTTATCTTGTAATATTTACGTATTATAAAATATAAGAAAGATTTGTTGCTGAAATTTAAAGAGAATAAAAATTTATAAAATATAAAAAATAATAATAATAACAATAATTTATGAGAATTTAGTTTTAGTTATAATAATTAATATCATAATAAATATTATTATATGATTAAAAGTTATGTGAAATGAATGTTTTTTTAAATCCGAACTAAAAGATAGGTATGATTATATTAAAAGACTTTAATTGATTTTAAAAAATAATACTTTAAATTTCAATAAGGATGAAGTTGAGTGATAAACTGAAGGTGAAGATAGATTATTGTTTACAAAAATTGAGAGTTAGTAGAAAAGATTGAGACAAGTTAACAATTGAGATGCATCAAACCAAAAGCCAAAGATCAAGAAGAGACAATGTGTATCTAGAGTTGTCAGGTTTTATTGATGTACAAGACTAAATGAGTTGGGTCGAAGATTAAGGCAGGTTAAGTTTGATTAACGGTCGAGACTGGTTGACCCTATAAATGAATGTTGGGATGGGTGATTTAGACTAAAGGTCGAGACAAACTAACATAAGTATAAGTTGAAGGTCGATCGAATGTCATTGGACTTTCTTTTAGGGTTTCTTAGGTGCCTTAAACATTTATACCTGTATGTAGGGCACCAAATACATATGTAGTCACTTTGGAAGTTATAATATGCATTTTCATTTTGGTTATTGGTTTAGAATGATTCTTAGAAAGATTAACATCTTTTTTATGGCGTCTCCATCTCTTTCTTATCAACCTCCAATCGAAGCAAATACTCGAGATGGTCAGGCCAGGTTATGATTGTACAACCTACAATTCTATTAATTATTAAGGATAATGATACTTAGACAACATTTTTTTGACAACATTTTAACATCATCTACGTGTCATTCTATGATTGGTCCATGGTGATATTTATGATTATTATTATTGATTGTGAAGTAATTTTGGACCAATCACAAAATGACACGTAGATGATGTTCAAATATTGTAAAAAAATGTTGTCTAAGTATCATTATCCATTTGAAAAGGACCAATTGAAACGAAGATAAAAAGTGAAATATAAAAAGTCCACAACGAAGATAAAAATTGAAATGAACTCTTAAAACAAAAATTTGGTCACATTTAAATAAGTTACTTTGAAACATTCAATAGTTATAATAAGTTATTAATATAAATAAAATACAATGATTAACATTATTAGAAAAACAAATTTGAACTCTCTCACTCATTATTTCTATGCTTTTTAATATTTAAACAAATCGTGTGATCAATAACCAACCACGTTGTCACCATAAATCATCATTAAAAGCTAATTTGCATTTCTTAATTTATAACGCTTTGAATCGATTATTATTATTATTTAGAATCGACCATATTAACTTAGCAAAATTTAAAGTGGAATTATATAAATACAGAGGGGCACATCAAACTTTTTAACCTCCATTCCATCCCTCCAAATCTCACCTCGATAATTGAAAAGTACACAATTTCTTGTGGGCAGGTACTCAATTTGTCATTGTATGAATCAAACAAAATATATTATTTTTTCTATGATTGATGTATGAACGTCAAACTGGGCAGGGCTTCGACGTCCATACGAGATGGTGTTAGTCAGTTACTGAGCACTATCACACGATGTACGTCATCGGTTCATCTATAAATATAACCACTAAGCATTATTACACAATGTAAATCATCTATAATTACAGTTGATGTCTTCCTCAACCAGAAGACAAAGGTCGTCAATTATTTATTATTTTTTTAATTTTACTATTTATTCCTCAAATTAAACGTCCCACTCCCTTGTCATTCGATGTTATGGGTCAATTTGTTCTTATCTGAAACAAACGAGATTTATTATTAACTTTTTCACTGGATGATGTTTGAACGTCGAATCCGACATTCTCTACTTTCATCTATAAATTTGGCTTGAATATCAAGTAATGACTTGCTTCCTGTTTCCGTATTGAACATATTAGGATTCATGTTTTTTATCTCTAAGCCTTTTCCCTTTCCTTCGATTTCGTAACATGTCTGTCCTTTAAATTGCATTATGCCCGGTTGAATGTAAAAGTGCCTCATTCATGTCTCAGTTCATATGAAGGTGACCTTTGACATTCAACTGAACAAAATGCTTTTTATAGTACATAAATGATTAAGTTATCTTACTGAAAGGAAAGTGCTTAGGAAAAAGAAATATGGTTC
>NC_028359.1:20074105-20108060 GCF_000741045.1 Vigna radiata var. radiata | reverse complement strand
AACAAAATGCTTTTTATAGTACATAAATGATTAAGTTATCTTACTGAAAGGAAAGTGCTTAGGAAAAAGAAATATGGTTCACAATATGTTTAATGCTGGAACAACTTTGAGAACTAAAATAATGATATAAAAAAGTTGTTCAACTTCATCCTTTAACAATGTACGGTTCATGTTTTAAATGGCTTGGAGTTGTTTTCTACCATTAGAATTCAGAGCTTTCTGATTTCCCGTGGTGGAAACAACTTCAATTTATACAGTTGACGTCGAATATTGAGTACATTCGATGCAAGGGCCCGGAGATAGTCGTCATTTTTTTTTTGAGATAACTGACGTCTCGTATCTTAGAGGATTTCAAAATGAAATCCAATTTACAAATCACAACATAAAAAATGAAGACCGAAGATGATGAAGTACATTATAACCAAAAACAGAATGTAAAAAATATAATTAAAAACAATCAAAATAATGGAGAATGTTTTTGAAATTCATAAATGTTAATATTTTCCTATGGTTTTCTGCCATGCCTTCATGGATAAAAAAGAAATGACTTCGTTTAGAGGAGGAATTGATGGGAAATCAAAGGAAAAAGTTAACATGAATTTGGTTGCGGAAGTTATGTAGGATAGGTTTTCAAAGGGTTTACTTAAAATTCATAAGTGTTAACATTTTCCTCTATTTTCCACCATACCTTCATCTTTAACAAAGAAATGTCTTGGTTTAGTGAAGGAATGACGACAAAACAAAGGAAAAAAAGATAACATGAATTTGGTTAGGGAAGGTTTTCGAATGGTACAACTTGAGATGAAATCCAAATCTGTTAACCTATTTCTTCGGTTACTCTCTTTCATTTCATTTTTCTTTTAGTCCAATATTAAACGATGGATGATATATTTGCAATAGAACGTCACAACATTTGGTAGTGTTGACGTGACGAGCACATGAGTGCTTGGGGCACCATTAATTGTGTGGTTTTAACCGAGCACTAATATTATGTCGAATTCTACGTGTCTTTGACGTTTTATTCTTCATCAAGAAGCCAAAGGTCGCTCTACTTTTTTTTTACTTTTACTTTTTTCCTTTTCAACCCGAACTTTAACATCAAAACTCCTAGTTCTTCGACATATTTTTCGTCAACAAGGAGGTTATATCAGTAGCAAGAAGGTCATATCAGTATCCAAAGAGATTTTTTACTTTGTCTCTGAATGATGTTTGAACGTCGAACTTTGGTATAATTACTCGATGTACTGCTTTTTTCATGATGAAATGATATTGCACGACAATTCTGTGGAAGTTTGACGACATCATTTCATCTATAAATATACACGTGCTTTTCTTATTATTCCATTCGTCCTGTTTACATATTGAACATATTACGACTCATGTTTTTTTATCTCCTAGGCACTTTTCTTTCTCTATATTTTGAAACATGTCTGTTCTTTAAATTGCAATTTTCTTGGTGGAATAGTGCCTCATTCATGTCTCAATTCATATGAAGGTGACCCTTTGACATTCAACTGAACAAAATGCTTTTTATAGTACATAAATGATTAAGTTATCTTACTGAAAGAGAATTGTCGAGGAAAAAGAAATATGGTTCACAATATGTTTCATGCTGAAACAATTTTGAGAACTAAAATCAATTTATAAAAAAAGTTGTTTAACTTCATCTTTTTGCAATGTATGATTCTCTTTTTAAATTGTTTTGAAGTTGTTTTTTACTGTTAGATTTCAGAGCTATATGATTTCTTAGGGTGAAAACCAAAATAAAAAGTTAACATTATTTTCTTTGGTTTTCACTCCTTTTAAAACGTCATTTATTTGTAGAGTTCGATGTTAAAAGATTCAAAGATTTCAAAAAAACTTCCATTTCAAGTAAAGAAATCAAATTACACAGTTTTAAACACTAATCACTCAGCTTTATAAATAAAACACATTTTAACATTAGCAAATTACAATATAACAACTTGTATGGAGAGATCAACCAAGTTTCATCAACATACATATTAAAATTACATTAAAAACACATAACAAATACCATCCCCAATAACACCTTCAACCACTTTTCGAACATAACAACACTTTTCTCTAAACAAGCTATTTTCATCTTTTCATCATCAGCCTCTTCCATCTTCGTTACACTTTGTTCCATCATCAAACTTCCACATGCTTGTTCATTTCTTCCACTTCTACTCATTTCTTCTCCATACAACACATTTCCTTCTTCTATTGCTTCTTCACTACACCAGTGAAAGAAGTTGCAGCCAACGAAATCTTCGCCCTCACCCTATTGAACGAATATAGGCACACTCTCTCGTCAAAACTCAAAAAGATAAATAAACATTTATGCTTATATTAAACTGACCTTGAAGTTAGGGCAACCCCATAACTTTTTGCCCTTGCTTTAGGGGTTCTCGCAATGCGTAAAACTGCAATGTGACCACAAAAGCAAGTGGGTTTTACACCCAACCTCCTAACGCTGCCACTACTGTATTGGAAGTCCGAACCCAAACACTTTCAAGACGAAGATGAACGAGACATTTCCTCAGTTGCATAGTGCTTCGAGAACTCCTTCCTCCTGAAGACGAACACGAACATAAAACACTGGCTACCAACATTATTATTATTCCACGTGGATCACCTTGAATGTAATGCACAATGCCAACTGAGGGTTTATTAAACCAAACAAAAACATAAGAAAAGCAAAATAACACCAAATATAGGAAAAATATGAAAATATAACCACGAAAAGTATATACTAAAATTTCAAACAGAGTTCAAACATAGAAAAAAAAAACTAAAATATATTAAAATATTTCATTAATTTAAGAAAAATAAACTAAAATGGACTCTTCTTCCTAATCTGAGTCAGATGTCTCCATAGACTCGTCTTCTGTTGTGTCGTCTTCATCATCAAATTCACTCATTGTGGTTTCAACTAAATTGTCTTCATGTAATTTGTTATGAATCATGATCAAAGAATTTTCAACATTTGAAATTCTCGTTGAAAGCCTTCGAAATCGATCCCCAACAAATCTTTCAAACTCAGTGTGTGGAGTGAAGGTAGGAGGAGTTTCGTCAACATCCTTGAACACCCAACCATCTTTTGTTTTCTTTAGACCATTAAAGGTCAATGCCGCTTTTCCTATTTCATTTGATTTGGTGCATCCATTTTTTTTTTCACCAGTAAGATCAACTTAATGAAGCTTCAATACACTGCTGATAAAAACACCATATGACAAATTATGTCCATACCTACTTGCAATTTCAATCATGTGCTCACTCATAACAGCAACCCAGTTGGTTGGTATCCGTGTTTTTATGGCATGAACCAAAAATAAATCTTCAGTAGTTAGACGATCACGTATATATCTTCCAGGTAGTATTACCCAAGTAAGTACCAAAGCACACAATTTTTCTTCCATTTTCAAACCATCAAGTAGATACGGCTTGTATACCTTCAGTCCTTTTGGATTTCTCATAAATTCCTTATAAATCTTCTTCTTGTTGGTCCATTGGTTGAGTTCAAAATTTCTTTCATGAGACCTGAAACCTTGTGCTTTGAGACCGGTAAAAGATAGCCATATTTCACCATCAATTTTAATATCGACACCTTTCACCCGAGAGCATATAACACCATCGACAACCTTCAGACTGTGGTAGAACACTTCTACCAGGTGAGGATAGAAATCACCGCTCATTTCTACAAATTTTGCAAGACCAACATCTACAAGCCAATCTTGAAAAGGAAACCCTTGCTTTTTGAATAATTCCAGATCCATGTACTTGTGATGGACCACTTGGAAGAATTTTCTATATCATCCAAATTTGTATCGTGTTTCGTTATCACTTATCCACCCATTTGGACTAACATTTCTTACAACTTGTGCAGCCTTATTTCCACGCCGTGAAGATGAAGAAGCCATTTGAGAATAGGATCTAGAGGTATACGGAAAGGTTACTATTTCAATAAAAGTTCAGAAATATATTTATTTAGTTTCAATATAACTTCGACATAACATGTCCTATACCATTACAACTCCACATTCTATAGTTGAAATACTTGGAAGTTTAAATTAAAACATCGAAGCCCCATAAAACTCGACGTTCATTGACGGTAAATATTTAAACCAACGCGTCATTCTTTTATTTATTTTTTTTAAAACACAAATAGTATGTCCATATCTAAAGCCATGCACGTATTATTGTGAACCAGAAGCCAAAGAGTTACCCCCCTTTTAATTCTTTTTTCTTTTTTCTTTTAAACCACCAAGATTACGTCGAATTCTTTGGGGATTGACATATTATTTGTCTGTTAGAAGCCGAAGAGTTTCTCCCTTTTTAATTCTTTTTTCTTTTTAATCAAACAATAAATGAAGAATTACTCCATTTTTAATCCAACAGTAAACGAAGAGTTTTAATACTTGGACGTTTCAATTTAAAAACCACCAATAGTACGTTGTAATACTTGGACATTTCAGAAGTAAAAGGCTAACTCAAATTTGCTGAACCGCATAGTAAACATGACAACTTCAAAATTGATGAAGAAGACACAATGAAACAAGAGACAATGTCATGAAAGCCACGAGTCTGCTCATTTCATTGTAATGGAAGAATCAGTTCAAAGAGATAACAAAAGACAACGCACAGAAGATGACAATTCTACAATTTTTCCAATCAAACCACTTCCCACAGACTTATTGCTTAATGTGGTTGCAAAGGTAAGTTCTGAATCTTGGATTGATCATTACAATATGAAAGTATGTTGTAGAGATTTTTTGCATGCCATAAAAGACAATTATATGTGGCAACAAATTTCTTTAGAAAAGTTTTCGTTGATTTCATGGTCATGTAAAGAAGCAAGGGCATTTGATATTTTCATGCAAAGTTGTAAAGAGGGTGGAAATATTGAAGCTTTGTATAGAGAGAGATTAAGAGAAATAATTAGATATAAGGGAAATATTGAAAAAGGCATTAATGACTTGAAAATGGCTACCAAAAGAGGTTATCTTGAAGCAAAATATGTATATGGTTTGATCTTATTATGTTCATACGATAGTGATTTAAGAAAAGCAGTGGTTGACTATATGCAATTTTTGAGAAATGTCAACTATGTTGTAAGATGTAGAAATAAATTAGTAACTTTGTTGGGTAATGTATGGAGAAAACCTCATGGAACACTGTTGCGCAATCCAAGTCCTTTATGTTCCCAGAGACAATGTAGTGGTTGGAGAATGAAGAAGTCTATTTCTTGGGAAATAGTGGATACTGAAGATGATGATGATAATATTAAAAACTCGTGTGAAAATTATAGGTGGAATGTTGAGTTAGACTTTTTTTTTATAATCTTTTATTCTATTCTATTTAGTAATGAAATTCTATTTTAGGTGGGATGTTTTGAAATCATCTCTTGAGTATTAATGAAATTCTCTTTTGGGAAACATTAGTGAACGGTGATTGAATTGTTTAAAATGATTAAATATGATTAAATCATTTTTATGATTGCAATTATCCATTTTAATTTTACACCATTACATTGCATGCAACATTATATGTTATTATTTCTTTTTAAAACACCAATATTACGTCGAATAATAAAGCTAATCGACGTAATATTAAGATATGAACGTCCAACAAAGGGAAGTCGACGTATTATTTAATATTACGGCAAAGGTCTCTCCTTTTTTTTTCTTTTATCGTTTTTTTCTTTTTCCTTTTTAACTTGAAATAACACGTCGATTTTGAAAATATTCAACTTCCTCTATTAATTCCTAGAAGGAGTTTATGAATTTTATGATTTGAAGTAGTAGCGTTTTGAAAGGCCTTGGAGTTGTTACAAGTTAACACAACTGTTGTTACAAGAAATTTTATAAATTGATGTCTACTTAAATAATTACTGTTGGGAAAAGGGTTGATATGGGCTTCAATAATTAAAGGCAGTCTACTTAAATGATATATGGGAAAATGATTTTCTTTAGACTTCCAAAGTGTCTTTTTGGTTATATTCTTTTTTCTTTTAATCAAACAAAAAAAAAATGAATTCCTTGTGCATATGACGTATTAAACAACATTCGTTCATCATTATGCTACTCTGCTATCGATCAAACTGCATCGATATTTAATTTTCTGTTTTTGCATTTGAAACCAATGATCTCGTTTTCTTTAAGTCTTAATTAATCAAGTTATCACACAATTGTCTAGTGTCGAGAGTCTCTTGGGACACGATACTTGGTCTTACCATTTTATATTACTTGTGCGATTCAGTATACTTGTCGATCCATCAACAAATTTTTGGCGCCGTTGCCAGGGACTCATGGTTTAAACTATTCTATTTGTGTGATTCTTTATTAACTTTGACTTTATTTTTATTTTTCTTATTTTTATTTTTATTTTTGTGTTCTATTATGTTTATTTTTGTTTTTGTGCTAACAATGTGTTTTAGGGCTTTGTGTTTAGTGCTTGCAGGATGCAATTTGGACAAGAAGTTAATTATATGGGCACTTAGGTAATTTCAACCACGGGTTGTTACCTCACTCAAGCATGGGTCAAAGTCAATTTGGGCAAGCTGCTGGGCAATTTGATAGACTACCACAATAATAATGGCAGCAACAACGCTCTTTAGCAGAAAGAATGGCTAAGATGGATTATATACTTCAACAATTAATGCAGATGTCTGATTCTTATCATAAAAGCACTCAAGAGGCACTTAGAAGGATGGAGGCGTAGCTTGGTCACATACTTCAGAAGCTGGATGATTTTGGGGCAATATGGAAGTTAACCCTAGGGAGGAATGTCAAGCCATTATCACTAGAAGTGACAAAGTTTTAGAAGAGAGAAAAATAGAGAGAAAAGAAGAAAGGTTGAGTGAAAACGAGAAACATGTAGAGGAATAGGAAGAAAAAAAAGAGAGAAAAAGTGAGGTTGAGAGAAAAGGAAAGGGGAAGAATGTAGAAGAAGAGAAAAGAAAAAGAAGAGGTTGAGAGAGAAAAGAAAAATTTTGAGAAAAATCTTTTGTACCCTAAGGAGTGTTCCAAGGAGGAAAAAGAGAGGGAAGAAAAGAAAAAGAGAGAGGAAGAGGATGAGAGAAAGAAGAAAGAATCATATGAAAAACCCATTCCTCACCCAAAGAAGTATCATAGGAAGGAGAAGAAAAAACAGTTTAAGCGTTTCATGGAAATCTACAATAAATTGGAGATTAAAATTCCTATGATTGGGACACTACAACAGGTTCTTGGTTATATTAAATTCCTGAAAAAATTCAACAAAAAGAAAAAAATATCCAGAAAAAGGGAACAATTGAGGCATATGGTAATTGTAGTGGGTCAAGCTAGTGACGTTAAAGAAGCGGTTGCTGGGAGGCAACTTGGTTTCTAATTTTGTTTTTTTATTTAGTTGTGTGGTGTGGATTTGAGCTTTTTTTTTTTTGCATTAATGACAACATCTGCTGATGGATGCTGGACAACATCTACTAAGGGATGACAAGAGGATTCAGATAACAACATCTACTGATGAATGATAGCCCAATTTTTTGAACTTTTCTTTTTAGTTGATTTAATTGTGTGGTTTTGATTTGATTTTTTCTTTGTGTGTTTGAGGTTTTTTTTTAGGTTAAATGCTGCTTCTGATGGTAGAAATGATAGCATCTATTGATGGATGCTTCTACAACATCTACTAATGGATGTTGCTATGATGAGGAGGATGAATGACAACATCTACTGATGGATGCTGCTATGGAAGAGGACATTGACTAGACATCTACTAATGGATGTTAGGTGATTAGGCATCTATTGATGGATGCCGATGAAGATTAGAAAGATTGGTGTCAATTGAGGGATACCAATGAAGATAAGAAATATTAGCATCTATTGATGGATGTTCTGATGATGTAGATGATGTCAAGCTAGTGACGTTAAAGAAGCGCTTACTAGGAGACAATCCAGCTTTCTAAACCTTTCCTTTTGATCATTTGGTTTGTTATTGTCGATAAAATTTATCATCGAGAATTTTATCAATGAATTTTTAACTATATGTAAACTATCGACATAACTAAAGAATTTTAGCCATCAATAATATTAAAGATATTATACAAGTTGTCAAGAGATAAAAACTTTATTAATTACATGGTATTTTATAAACATGTAATTTTTTTATGAATATACCTAATATTGGAAATGATGAAAATGATTTTTATAGTATTGTTCAAACAACTCCAAATAAATAGTTAAGTGATATTAATCATGATATATGAAAATTAGTTGTTTTGTCTCCAAAATAATTTTCTTAATGTAATTGCGTATATGCTATTAATGGTGTTTTTTACATACTTATGGACATTATTGATGATTATACCAGGTTTTAAATATTGACTATAGTTGAACATTTATTTTTAGTAATTATAACATGTAAAAACATGAGATGTGCATGCAATAACCTAAATATTTCAACTCAGACAATGTGATTAGTATCTCTCAGTTATCATGGATTATGAGTTATATGGTACGTGAAATAAATTTTTTAGGAGTTGTGTTTGATACATCAGTATGTTTCTCTTGTATTTGTTATTATCTTTAAAGTGAAATGTGAACTCTTGATTGATTGGATCACCTAGAATAATAGGTATAGCGACATACCACCATTAATAGTATTTTAAGTATAGTTTATAGTGACATTATCCAAATTACATTAACAGATTATAAGTGTGGATGTATCTTAACAAATTGATCATTCTCACAATTGAAAAAATAACCATATGTTAAATTTCATTAAAAATCTACACAAATATTGTGTGAGCAATGGTGGATTGTAACGTAGTCAGGGGGCTTGGCTCCCAATTTATATATATATATATATATATATATATATATATATATATATATATATATATATATATATATATATATATATATATATATATATATATATATATATGATATATAAAATATTTTTAAAATTTTAATATATTTAGTCATCTTAATTTTTTTATATGTTTAGACATAAATTTTAACACTCAATATTTATTGAAGATTGACAGTGTATAAGAATATGTATATAAGAGTCATATATTTACAATATAATGACCTAAGAAACAGAAACATGTATAATATAGAAAATTATTATATTCTTACGAGATTGATACTAATTTTTATTTTTTCTTATTCATAAAATAGTTTATTGTTTTTATCACCTTTTAAAAATATCCAAAATGCAAGTTCTTTTGAATTTGTAGGATTCCAATTATATATTTACTATATTTTATGCATTTTTAAACTAGATATGTGTAATGAAAGTTACACTTATATGATTTTAATTAGAACAAAAGCATGCAACATATAACATGATAGACGTATTGCATCAAAAGTAAAACCTGAAACGAAATGCTGCAACAAGAAAAGAACATAAACAAGCAATACATAACACTGATCCAAATTCGGCACTTCTTTCCCATTGAATCAATAAATTATTATATTAAGAAAGACAAGAACCAATAATCATGCTGCATGCGTAAGGTGTAAATGAAATTCATTAATTTTCACCAGACAATCCACAAGAACAATGAACAAATATGAAGAAAAATGATCTCATCAACGACGACGATCACCCAAATATTCTATTCTCTTATTCTTCTCCTTGTGCTCCTTGATGCTTTGTTTTATCTTCGCCCAACCTTTCTTGCATGCACCATAAGCCTTCTTGCTACCTTTAGCTATAGCCTTCTTGGCTTTCTTCGCTGCAGCTGTGGTCTTCTTTGCTGCAACCTTTACTTGCTCTTCGAACTCTGCCATATTGAACTCTCAAAACGAATTCAATTGCAGCTTGCAAGAACAAGCCAAGGACGAAGGGCAAGCCCCAAGAATTGGCTTGAGCAACGTTGACATAGAAAATTTTAGGTATTTATATGTGTGAGACACCAACATTTGATTCTAACCTAAAATCAGAACCCTTTGACCTAGTCTTCGTGTCCCATATTTAGAACGTTATCCTCAATTACCTTATATCTAGAGGCTTATCAGCCTATACCATTTGTGTTAATTGTAACTTGGACACTGATACATCCACGTCCACATGATGAAAACATTCAATTGAGTTTCAATTTTTTCTTTCAAAATTATCCTTTCATCCTTAATAAATATTAAATAAAATCTACCGTGTTATTTAAATATTAAAAGTTAAAGTATTATTTTTGTTGTAACTCTTTATAAAGTTATATATGAACAATGATACCATGACATACTTTTATATTGATTTGACACAGAATATGAGGCTAAAATAGTCATAAAAGTATAAAATTTTGTATTTTTTCAAGAAAGAAGAGAGTAAAAAGTAGAAAAGAATAGTATCAAATGAATGTAAAAAAGTTAGGTGTGTCAAAGAATACTTTTTTAAAATTATTATTACCTAATTAGTATATTTACATTCATTACATTCAAATTACTTAAGCAATAGTACCTCTTCCAATCCAAGCTCTTATTAGGGAGAAATCACCTCATTTGAAATATTGTGTTTTGATTTTGTCTTTAAAAAATCTTAAGTAATGTTAGATTATTCAGTTTATTGAAATAATACTATTGTATGTTAATATTACAAGTATAGGTTTTGTTGATATGTTAAATAGAATATTTTTGAAACACGTATGTGTATCTTAGACAAATCCAATCCAACTGATAGAATTATTCAAACTCATAACCATTGATTAAGATAGAACAACCATATAATAATTGATCCATGTTCTTGATGGTATTATGTTAAGTGGTGTAATAATTAATCCGTGTCAATGCACAAGTGTTAGGATAGAAATCTATGAACTTTTTATTTATTGCAATTTTATTGATTTTTTTTAAATATTTTTTATTTTATATAGATAGATGTTAGTGAATACGTACATAAACAGTTAACTAAAATACAAAATAATCATGATAATAATATATATCAAAACCTATTCAAATCATATGAACATTGTGTTGATGTATGGTTTTTACCTCTCCAAAAGTAAGTGTAATCTATTTTTAAAAATTAAGGACGAGACTTCGATCTTCTACCAAGATAAATAAGCATAATCTATCTCTTACTATTGGCAAAGTTTTTGCACAATTTAAACCGGAACTTTCAAATCACAAGATAAAAATCTAGTTTTAACTTATTCCAGACCACAAAAGAATATGTCTAAGGGTAAATTTAACATTTTTTCAAACAGTATAGGAAATTAAACAACGTGTCCCAATCCAAAACACAGTAAAGATTAATTTTTTTGTGAACATATAAAACTTGTATATTTTTGGTTTAATACCTATTTTGGTTCCTCTTTTGGGAGGGTTTGTTCAAAGTGGTCCTCCCTTCTTTAAAAAGTTCACTAAAGTCCTACGTTTTGTAAAAACTGTGCAAATTAGTCCTTTTTGCTTACGGCGTTAATTTTGTTAACGGCAGAGTTGCCCAGCTGACAAAGTTTGATGAGGTGGCACTGTAATGTGTTAAAAAAAAAACTAATTGTGACGTGGAATTTAATAAAGTTAGGATTAAAATAAAAATTGAATTTGGGGTATTTGGGTATAATTAAGTGAAGTGATCAGAAACAATTTGGGTAAAATTTCCAATTGCAATTGGGATTTTCGTGGGCGATTTAGGGTTCATCAATCACCTTCAAAGCACTTTAATCCAGTGGGCGATTTGTCCGCATTTGGTGATGCTATTCATATCCTGGGTATCACATTACCAATACCAAGATCCTCGGTCCCTCCCCCTTTTCTTCTTGAAGGTATCAACTCCTTTCAGAGAATGATCATGGAGGACGGTCGCAACCTTAAGAAGCACAATGGGGTTTTCATCAACTCGTTTGAGGAACTGGAAGGAGAGGCACTGGCAGCGTTGAATGAAGGAGAAGTGGTTAGAAGGCTGCCCTCGGTATATGGAATTGCTCCCTTAATGACGTGTGAGTTTGAGAATGTAGATGAAGGTGAAAAGGGTTGCATGAGTTGGATACTGGAGTGGCTTAATGAATGTGCTGAAGGGTCGGTGGTGTATGTTAGCTTGGGGAACAGAACTGAGACAAGGAGAGAGCAGATAAAGGACATGGCTTTGGGGTTAATAGAATGTGGGTGTAGTTTCCTGTGGGTGGTGAAGTTGACGAGGGTTGACAGAGAAGAGAAGGAGGATTTGGAGGATGTGGTGGGGAGTGAGTTGATGCGTAAGGTGAGGGAGAAGGGTGTGGTTGTGAAGGAGTTTGTGGACCAGACAAAGATTCTGGGGCACCCTGTAGTTGGAGGGTTTGTGACTCGTGGAGGTTGGAATTCGGTAACTGAGAATATAAGGGATGGAGTGAATATTTTGATATGGCCTCAGGGTGCAGATCAGAAGTTTAATGCATAGGTGGTTAGGATGAGTGTGGTTGAGATTTGGGCTGAGGAATGGGGGTGGGGGACACAGAAGGTGGTGGAAGGGAAGGAGATTGCTAAGAGAATCAAAGAGATGATGAACAATGAGTCTTTGAGGGTCAAAGCTGGAGAAATTAAGACTGCTTGGAATTTGTTTTGCTGGACAACTCATCAAACATTTTACACTTCATCAAACATTTGCCAACTGGACAGCTCTGTCGTTAAAAAATTAACGCCGTAAGTAAAAAGGACTAACTTGTTCAGTTTTTGCAAAATGTAGGACTTTAGTGAACTTTTTTAAAAAGGGAAGACCACTTTGAACAAACTCTCCCAAAAAAGGGACCAAAATAGGTATTAAACCTATATTTTTTTGTTGAAATTAAAGGGAAGACTCAAGTTATGCAATGAAGAAGTTTCTATAATGTTTGAAGATGATGAAGATCTATTGTTAAGTTTTTACAATGTATTTATTCTAACCTGGTTGAGTACTTCATATAATGTATTCACAAATTTATTTTATTCTAACCTGAAAAAGTTAATCAAAAAAATAGTATAATCCATTCTCTTTTTTTTTTTATAATCAATTAAACCAAAAAACTTAAAGTAAGGTTTAGATTGGGGCAGACAATCAAGGTCAACTTCTCCACGAACCTAGTACTACAACAATTATAGCATGACCCACTATCTATAATGAAAGAACAAGTATTTCATTCAACTTTTCATCTTGTATGAAATATGTTCTGTTTTTGTGATATGGGTTGCAGACTAATATAACATGTTTCTGATGGTAAACCTAACTAGTCGACTTCTGTTTTCCTTGAATTGACTATATTCCTGGATAATGGCTTCTAGTTTTCAAACTTTTTGTGATGGTGCATCTACAAAAACACCACCACTGTTTGCGAGTGAAAATTATCCTTTTTGGAAAATTAGAATGAAAATTTTTCTTGAATCCGTGGATAGAGGAATTTGGGATGCAGGTTTGAATGGTCCTTTTGAGCCAACTCAAATTATTGATGGAAAAATTGTTTTGAAAATTTTTTCTGAGTGGTCTCAAGAAGAGAATAGGAAAGCACAATATGATGTCAAAGCTAGAAATATCATTGCCTTTACACTAACTGTTAATGAATTTTTCAGGATAGCTCAATGCAAATCTGCTAAGGAAATGTGGGATGTCTTGGAAGTCACTCATGAGGGCACTGATGAAGTCAAGAGAGCAAGAAACAATTCATTGATTCAAGAGTATGAGCTTTTTAGGATGAAGACTGGTGAAAAAATCTATGAAGTCCAGAAAAAATTCACTCATATAGTAAATCATATTATGGCTCTTGGAAAAGTTTTGACAAAGAAGAAATCAATATCAAGATACTGAAAAGTCTGAACAGAAACTGGCAACCCAAAGTCATAGAAATCTTTGAGTCCAAAGATCTGACCAGCACGAACATGGCTACATTGTTTGGAAAATTAAGAGAGCATGAGCTGGAACTTGGAAGATTGAAGGACGAAGAAGAGATTGAAGAGAAGAAGTCCATTGCACTAAAAGTAACAATCAAGAAAGCCTCAAAGTAAGAGGATGATTCAGATGCTGAGACGGACAACAATGAATTGATGACCATGGTGGTAAGGAAATTTAATTGACTTATAAAAAATAACAGTCAACTTACTAACCATGCAGGTTACAGCAAAGCCAAGAAAGCTTTCAGGTCAAGTGCTATTCAATGCTATGAATGTGGGAAAGAAGGACACATCAAACCAGATTGTCCAGACCTGAAGCCGAAGTAGAAAGCCAATAGAAAGTTTCCTCAGGACAAAACCAGAAAGTAGAAAGGAGCTTATATTGCATGGGAAAACAATGATTCTGATACATTAAGTGATGAAGATGTTGATCATGATGAGGAATCAAACATCTGCTATATGACTGGGGCATCATTTGCTGACTACGACAGTGACACAGAGTTTGAGCAAGAACCGGTAAAAGTCAAATACGACCTATTGTTGGATGCCTTCAAAGAAATTCATGTTGAAGCTATGTGACTCCAGTACAAGGCTAATCGACTTAACTCTGATAGAAAAGATTATGAACATAGGATTAATAATCTTGTCGCTGATAATGAGAAACTGTAGAAAGAGTTAAATGAAGCCTTATTATCTGCTAAGAAGGTTAAAATTGAAACTATTACAGTAGAGAAAGAATGTGAAAAATGCCCTACTCATGCAAAACAAATAGATTACTTGACTAGCACGCTAGCCAAATTTACACAGGGTAGAGATAATTTGAATGCTGCATTAAAATCTACTGGTAGAGCAATTAACAGACAAGACATTGGTTATAAAGCTAATTCTAATAGAACCAATACAAGGAAATTCTCTGATTTAAGCAAACCTGTTAAACATGCTTGCTTTTATTGTAATAGTATTGGTCACACTATTAGAAATTGTTATTACAGAAGAGTTGGAGTTCCTAAAGGATTATACGTGTGGATACCTAATGAATATCTGGCTACAATTGACAATCAAAGACCCAAATTTAAATGGGTACCTGTATCAAAAACTTGAACTGTTTTGCAGGATTTGAAACAGGTGCAGTGAGAACTCAAGGATGAACTAACATGGCTATTTCAACCATCTTGAGTGTCTATAACTGGTAACATGTATTATCTTACTGCATTATGCATGAAAAGATTGATTGTTTGACATATGATTGTTTGATGATTGTATGATTGATTGTCTGAATGATTTGTGTGAAAATCAAATTTTTCGAACTATAATAACTTGATTATGAGCATAGTCGAATATGTGTCTCTGTATGTATGTATCTGTTTTGGAAACTTCATGTCATATAGTAGTCAACTTGGTTTTTATCAAAATTGACTTTGTTTTCACTGTGTTGTCAAAATTCAAATTTCAATTAAATCGTTTTGTGCCAAATTGTTTTTACGAATTTGTTCCCTCCAAATTTGATTTAGGATTAGTATATAACCTAATCTCTACGTAATATATCACTAAACATCACAGTATTCTCAAAATCACTACATTCTCTCTGTTTCAATCTAAGCTTTCTTTCTTCACTCACAAGAAATGGCCTCCAGCTAAGCTCAATGCAAGAGAGTGAAATCTATCGGTCAGAAGAATTTGAGACGTGTCTGTGATTTAAATGGATGGATTAACGATGATGAAATGCAGACGAAATTTCTAGATTGATGGAAGATGAGAAGCCTGATTACTCATAAGTTTCCAAAGTTGAGATTCTTCAAAGAAGAAGGATTTGAATTTCAGGATTGGCGGAAACGATAGGGGTTGAAGAAGTTTGTTGAAATGGCAAGTCCCTGGTATCCAGACCTAGTTAAAGTCTTGTATTGCAATCTGAGGATTGAAGAGGATACTCTTTGTTTAAGAGTGAAGGGGGTCGAGATCAAACTTACAAATGAAGTATGGTCAGAGTTAGCAGGACTCCGGATAGAAGGAGAAAAATGCCATCTGGGCATTGAGGGGTTCCATAAGTTTATAGTTTATCAGGATTGTCTGAGAAATCCAGATGACTGTCAAGACTATTCAAATTACAAGACTGGGAGAATGAAAATAAATGATCAACTTGCAGCCTTTGTCATCTCTTGGATCCTAATGCCAATGGGAGGAAATCACGCCCAAGCTACTACTGAAGACTTATTTTTGCTGAAAGCACTTAAGGAAAATATTCAAGTAGATTGGCCTGCAGCAATATCGGACAATATGTTGAAAGTCACAAGACTAGAATCTGCAAAATTGCTATACTGTGTTTTTATCTCAAAGATTCTAATCCACTTTGGAATTGATTGCATAGGCGAGTCAAGTGAGTCATACAACAGAAAGTCTTATTGACAAATCTGCTCTGCACTTAATGCAGATGTTGAAAACACCTGAAGGTTGAGTGTTTGAGAATGAAGCTCCAAACAATGATAATGAACCATAATCAGCTGAAGCTACTCACTATAGGGCAAGATCAGAATTTGAAAGGATTGTGTTGAGGGAATTAAAAGCATTAAGAAAGATGCTTGAAGAATTGAGAGACAATTCTCAGTCAACTAAAGTGAATACTGAGTTGAATGATGAAGAATCTGAAGAAGAATGCACTCCTGATTCATCTTCAAAAAGGATTACAGATGAATGTACTGAAGATGAGAATATTGATGATTGTAGGAGTTAAATGGTTCTTAGTGATTTTGTTAACAAAAAGTGAAAGAAAAATTAATTGTGTCTTTGCTTTTAGTTTTTCTTTTAAGAATGGCTTAGACTGTCATTACGCTTGTCTTGTTCCAGTTAATCATTGTAATATCTTTTGGACTAGTAATGAAATTAGTTTTTTTGGTTCAAATTCATTAGCTCTAAATTTCTTGATTGAATCTGCTTGGATGAATATTAAATTACTTGATTGCATAGATTTTTCACATGCCTACACATTAGGGGGAGTTTATCTATCTCATGTGAATATCTGTGATAGGGGGAGCATATTTGAATGTTTAATTAGTTTACATTAATTTACACTGATGCATCTCTGGTATTTCATTTTATTAGCATATCCATATCTAAAAGCAAACCTTTTTTGCCAATTCACAAAGGGGGAGAAAAGTTTGAGAAGCTTGAAAAGTTTGATTAATTATCTACTTATTTTGCTTGATATGTGGTTGCTTGATACTGTTTATTCAGAGTAACTATGCTAAATCTGTTACCAATGAGGAGCATTGGTAAATCTTGAAGTAAATTGTTTTGATGATGCTACAAGAAGCTTAACCTGAAGAAGATATTTGAGATATTTTTAAAAGCAATTTGTAGAATATGAATGTAGTAGGAAAGTCCTCAAAATTTGTAAAACTTGTATTTTAGATAATGTACTAAAATAATCGATTATGAGGAGCAATAATCGATTATCACGAGTCTTTCAAGAATAATCGATTATCACTCCAAATAATCGATTATCACAGGTCTGTTTTTAAAACTGCCTAAATTATTTTTGAAAAACTTATAACGGACTTGAATAATCGATTATCACTTACAATAATCGATTATTATTGGCAGTTGGGACTTAACCTTTGATATTAAGACTGGTTGGTTATATATTGGACTTTTGAGAACTTCAGAAGTAACTTTGTTGAACAGAAAGCTCTTACAGAAAATTGTTTGTTAGAGGAAGTTCTCAAAAGCTATAGTTCAAGTTCCCTTGCTTGGTCTCGTGAATAGGAGAAGCTCGCGTTTCATGTGCCGATAGTCGGAGCGGTTCTCTTCGAGTTAGCAAGGTGCTCTACCTGTTCTCGTGAATAGGAGAAGCTCGTTTTTCGTGTGTCGATAGTCGGAGCGGTTCTCTTCGAGTTGACAGAGTGTTCATCTTCCGGTTCGTTCGTCGAAGGAAGGTTTAATCATATTTTTATTCATTACTGTTGTTATCTGTAAATGTTTTTAGTGAAACTGTTAATCACTTTTTATAGTGATTAATGACTGGAAGTAGATTCTTTTGAATTGAACCAGTATAAAAATTACTTGTGTAATTTTTCTACTCCCTACACTCTTTATTTTTTATTTGCACATCAATTGTTCGATAAATTTTCTCTTACAAAATTTATTTCTAAAATTGACCATTTTAATTTAAAAAGTGACTGAACACGCTTTCCGCTACTTTAAGTTTTATTCTGTTGCATTATACTCTCTGGCTTATACCAACCAACAATTGGTATCAAAGCTTGCTTTGATAGTTTTTCAAAATTTGCAAAAATGGCCGGTCATAATCAAATACTTGTATATGCCGAGGGTGCTTCTATTAATAGACCACCACTTTTTACTGGTGATAGTTTTGCATTCTGGAAAGTCAGAATGGAAATCTTTATGGGGTCTGTTGACAAAGGCATCTGGGAAGTAGTACAAAATGGTCCTTTATTCCTAAAAGTACAGTTGATGGTGTAGAGGTAGAAAAACCATATTTTAACTGAACTGCTGAAGAAAATAGATGAGCTGAGTTTGATATTAAAGCTCGTAACATTATTTCATCTGCTATTGTACTTGATGAATTTTATAGAATTTCAGTGTGTAAGACAGCAGAGGAAATGTGGGAACTCCTCAGAGTCACACATGAGGGTACAGAGGACGTGAAACGTGCAAGGAAGAACACTTTCATCCAGGAATATGAGATGTTTAGAATGCAACCTGGAGAAACTATTTTTGATGTCCAAAAGCATTTCACTCATATAGTGAACCACTTGACTGGTTTGGGTAAGACTTTTGATACTGATGAATTAAATGTCAAAATTTTGAAATCATTGGATAGGTCTTGGCAACCAAAGGTGACTGCCATTTCGGAGTCACAAAATCTCTCTCAAATGACGATGCCAATTCTATTTGGAAAGCTTCGTGAGCATGAGCTTGAACTAAAAAGATTACCTACTGAAGAGGATCAAGGTAAAAGGAAGACACTTGCCTTCAAATTCGAGATCTCGAAAGGCAAGAGCTCTAAAAAGTTTGAAGATGATGATTCTGATGATGAGGAGAACATGAATCTCATGATAAAGAAATTTGCTAAGTTTATGAAAGAAAAAAGTAAGGACAAATTTCATAAAGAAAGGAGAGAAAATCAAGAATCTCCTTCAAGTGTTAAATGCTACGGATGTGGAGAAAGAGGACATATGAAAACTGAATGTCCAAAAAGCAAGAAAAGTGAAGAAAAGAAGGAAAGAAAGTTTCCAAAGAAAAAGAAAGCTTACATAGCTTGGGAAGACAATGCATCTAGCTCAACAAGCTCAAGTGATTCAGATGAAGAAGCAAATATATGTCTAATGGGTGACTCAGAAGATACTGGAAGTCAAGAACCTACTAAGTCAAAGAAGTCATTGTGGTATCTTGACAGTTGATGTTCAAGACACATGACCGATGACAAGAAAAGTTTTATCTCTTTTGAGAAGAAAAAGCAAGGATTTGTAACTTATGGGGATAACAACAAAGGTAGAATCATGGGTACCGGAGACATTGGAGGAGGAAACACATTGACTATAAGAGATGTCCTGTATTTTGAAGGCCTCAAGCATAATCTCCTCAGCATAAGTCAATTATGTGACAAAGGTCTCAAGGTAACATTAGAAAGTGATAAATGCACTGCATATTTTAAAGATTCTACTGATATTGCTTTGCAAGGTGTTAGGCATAACAATATTTATCTAATTGATATTGAAAGTACATCTAGTCATAGTATAACATGATTAGTTGCTAAAGAGGACAATCCTTGGTTATGGCATAAAAGAGCTGCATATATTCATATGCAACATCTGAATAAACTAATTTCAAAAGATCTTGTAATTGGTTTGCCTAAACTGAAATTTAAGAAAGACAAATTATGCTCTGCATGTCAAAAAGGTAAACAAACCAAATCTTCATTTTCATCCAAAAGAATGATTTCTACTTCAAAACCTTTAGAACTGTTGCATATGGACTTATTTGGTCTGTCCAGAATTAAAAGTTTTGGTGGAAATTACTATGTTCTTGTAATTATCGATGATTATACTAGATTTACTTGGACTTTCTTTTTAACTTTGAAAAGTGAAGCCTTTAGAGCTTTTAAATCTTTTGCTAAACGTATTCAAAATGAAAAAGATTTGAAAATCAAAACCTTGAGAAGTGATCACGGTGGTGAATTTGAAAATGAATCTTTTGAAAAATTTTGTGAAGAATATGGCATTGCACATAACTTTTCTGCACCTAGAACTCCCCAACAAAATGGTGTTGTTGAAAGGAAAAATAGATCGTTAGAAGAATTAGCTAGAACGCTTATGAATGAATCTAATGTGCCAAAATATTTTTGGGTTGATGCAGTTAGTACTGCTTGTTATGTGTTGAACATGATGCTTATTAGGCCAATTTTAAAATTAACTTCTTATGAATTGTTAAATGGTAGAAAACCAAATGTGGCTCACTTGAAAGTTTTTGGACGCAAATGCTTTGTCTTGAATAATGGTAAAGATAATCTTGGTAAATTTGATGCAAAATCTGATGAAGCAATTTTCCTAGGATATTCTTTGACTAGCAAAGCATGTAGAGTATTCAATAGAAGAACTTTGATAATTGAAGAATCAATGAATGTTGTCTTTGATGAGATTGTGGACATTGAGTTAAATCCTCTTGAGTTAAATAAACCTATTGCAGGTGATGAGGATTATTTAAGGGAAGCTCTTGAAGATATGCATCTAAACGAGAAACACCTCTAGTTGTTGATTCTAAAAGCTATTAACAACCAAGAGGACTATCTTTGGACAACATCATTAGAGATATATCAAAAGGGGTAACTACTAGACACAATCTTAATAATTTCTGTTTAACTGTAGCTTTTGTGTCTCAAATAGAACCCAAGAACATAAAGGAAGCTCTTCAAGATTATAAGTGGTTTGTTGCTATGCAAGAAGAGCGAAATCAATTGGAAAGGAATGAAGTTTGGGAACTTATTCCTAAGCAAGATGAGTATCAAGTCATAGGAACAAAATGGGTATTTAGAAACAAGCTTGATAAGGATGGAAACATCACAAAGAACAAAGCAAGGCTAGTTGTATAGACTATGATGCAACATATGCACCAGTAGCCAGGTTAGAAGCAATTAGATTATTACTTGCATATGCATCTTTGATGAAATTTAAACTATATCAAATGGATGTAAAAAGTTCTTTTTTAAATGGTTTTATAAAAGAGGAAGTGTATGTAAGTCAACCTCCTGGTTTTGAGGATTTCAAATATCCTGATCATGTTTACAAATTGAAAAAGGCTCTGTATGATCTTAAACAGGCACCTAGGTCTTGGTATGAAAGACTTAGTACCTTCTTAATTGATAATGACTTCTCTAGAGGTAAGGTTGATTCAACCTTATTTATTAAGGAAGGAGATAAACACATCCTAATTGTGCAAGTTTATGCAGATGATATTATATTTGGGTCTACTGATAATTCTGTGTGAAGAATTGGCAAAAATAATGCAAGGTGAGTTTGAGATGTCTATGATGGATGAACTAAATTTCTTCTTAGGATTACAAATAAAGCAAATGAATGGAGGTACTTTTATCTCCCAAACAAAGTATTGTAGGGAAGTTCTTAAGAAATTTGGTATGGATACTTGTAAAGAGGCAAATAAACCTATGGCAACTTCATGTTATTTAGATAAGGATGAATCTGGAGAAGGAGTAAATGAAACTATGTTTAGAGGTATGATAGGATCTTTGTTGTACCTAACTTCTAGTAGACCAGATATTATGCAAAGTGTATGTGTGTGCTAGGAACCAAGCCAAACCTAAAGAATCTCATTTGACTATTGTCAAGAGAATCTTAAAATACCTTAAGGGAACTACGTCTTTTGGACTTTGGTATCCCTCTGGTGCTTCACCTAGTTTAATAGGTTATTCTTATGTAGATTATGGGGGTTGTAAAATTGATAGAAAAAGTACTAGTGGAACCTGTCATTTTCTAGGTTGTTCTTTAGTGTCTTGGCAATCAAAGAAACAAGTGTGTCTAGCTTTGTCTACCGCTGAAGCTGAATATATTGCTGCTGGCAATTGTTGTGCCCAAATTCTGTGGATGAAACAACAACTGGAAGACTTTGAGATCTTCCTTGATCATATTCCATTAAAATGTGATAATACTAGTGCTATAAATCTAACTAAGAACCTGATAATGCATTCAAGAACTAAGCACATTGAGATTAGACATCATTTCTTAAGAGACCATATTCAAAAGGGAGATTGTCAAATTGAATATATTGATACCTTACATCAATTAGCTGATATTTTCACAAAGGCACTGCCTAAGGATAGATTTTGAGTTTAGAAGAAAGCTAAGAGTGTTATATATGTCTTAGGATCAAAGCTTATGAAAATTTTTAAATTTTTGCAAGATTAGCGTTTTTAATCGATTATCACAAGGTAATAATCGATTAATTTTGGCTTTTAGGAATCCCTTAATTGCAAATAATCGATTATCTCATGGAATAATCAATTATTCAAACTCAAACTCAAATCTGGAAAATTATGAACAAATAATCGATTATCTTCAGGCATAATCGATTATTGTGCAATTTCTGGTAAGTGACTGATGAACTAATAATTGATTATCACTAACTATAATCGATTATCACGCGCACAGTTCCAAAAATAGAGCCGTATGAGAGCTCTATAATGGCCATAAACGGCTATAAACGGCTAGTTTTCTGATTTCCCTTATAAATAGCCTCCTATAATCGATTAATGGTCACTCCTTTGCACCCAGAAACTGCTGAAATCAAATCTAAAGCAAAATCTCTTCATTTCTCTTCACTTTCTCAAAGTCTCACTACTTCAAACTCCTTCCATGGCTGAACCAAGAAGACATCGCCGCAGAGCTGCTGTTGCATCTTCTTCTTCTGAACCACGTCCTGCAACCATTGATGGGTGGATTTCGGATCAAGAAAAGCATGAGGATTATGTCAATCCTTGACAAGAGAGGCGAATCATGGCGGTAAAGTATATTCTCCTTGACTTTTATCGTTTCTACGGATTTCAGTTTTCGGATCTTTTTGGTGGTCAAGGTCTCACAAACTTAGTGGAGCAAAAAGGTTGCATTTATCCCGATCTCATAAGAGTCTTCTACTTCAACTTAAGATATCGAGATGGGATTATATCAACCAAAGTCAAAGGCGACCGCATAATTTTGGATGATGACGTGTGGACCAACGTTGCTCAACTTACCATCTGGGATGATGTTGTGAAAGTTCATCCAGACTTCAACCGACTACTGGCCTTTCAATCTTTTTTGCGCCATCCTGAACAGCAGACCAACCGTAGGCAACTGCTTGTTGGTGGTTTTAAAGTTGAAGAGAGGTCGATCCACTACTTAATTGTGTGGATATTGTGTCCAAGAGCCACAAACCATGCTCAATGTTATGAGCAAGATCTGCTTCTTCTGTATGGGATCTTAAATCACATACATATTGATTGGTCTACTCTTATTGCTAACACCATGGTAAAAGCTAAGAAATATTGCTCTTATAATTTTCCTTATGCTCATCTCATCTCTAGAATTCTAGAATACAAAGGTGTTAATGTGGAAGGAGAACATGTTCAAGCACTTCAAGCTATTGGTTTTGAGATTAGAGACACCACTTTACACCAAATGGGATTTGTTACTCGGGGAAATGTAGTTATTCATAAAGATGATGATCATTCAGATTCTGGTGAAGAAGATGACATGGATACTCACATGGCAGAACCAGTTAGTGCTGCTCCTCCTTCTGATGCTGCTCCTTCTAACATGCCCTCATCCTCCTCACTTACCATGGAAGAAAATTTTGCTAGATTATCTAAGCAATTAGAGGAATTGAGTCTAGCATAGGAAACTCACTTTGAAGAAATTTATGAGTGGCAGCAAGCTCATGACGAATACGTGGTTGATCAATTTCTTGATCTTGATGTTCGCCTCACCAACATTGAAACTCATCTAAACATTCAACCACCTGAGAGATCCCCTAGCCCTGAGTTTTAGAGATAGGTTTCTATGTTAGTATGTTTTGTCGTTTGATTGTTGATGCTTCTATGTTTTTGTTGCTAGTATGTTTCTCTTTGTGATGCTAATGTACTCCTTTCCTTTATGAATAATATGATCTTTTCGTTTTTCATCCATACATTGTTTAATTGAGGGGGGAGATCATATTAAGGGGAAGCTCTTTACATTGATCTTTTTGCTTATGATAAAAAAGGGGGAGAAGTATAATATAAGTTGATACAGGTATTACTAACTCTGTTATTGTTTGTTAGCTTAGTATGTTTTGCAAGAAGGCCAAAGTTCCTTTTAAAACTTGAATTTCTGATCATCATAAAAAAGGTGGAGATTGTTACCAATGAGGAGCATTGGTAAATCTTGAAGTAAATTGTTTTGATGATGCTACAAGAAGTTTAACCTGAAGAAGATATTTGAGATATTTTTTAAAAGCAATTTGTAGAATATGAATGTAGTAGGAAAGTCCTCAAAATTTGTAAAACTTGTATTTTAGATAATGTACTGAAATAATCGATTATGAGGAGCAATAATCGATTATCATGAGTCTTTTAGGAATAACCGATTATCACTCCAAATAATCGATTATACCAGGTCTGTTTTTAAAACTGCCTAAGTTATTTTTGCAAAACCTATAACGGACTTGAATAATCGATTATCACTTACAATAATCGATTATTACTGGCAGTTGGGACTTGACCTTTGATATTCAGACTGGCTGGTTATATATTGGTCGTCTGAGAACTTCAGAAGTAACGTTGTTGAACAGAAAGCTCTTAGAGAATACTGTTTGTCAGAGGAAGTTCTCAAAAGCTATAGTTCAAGTTCCCTTGCTTGGTCTCGTGAATAGGAGAAGCTTGCGTTTCGTGTGTCGATAGTCGAAGCGGTTCTCTTCGGCTGGGCAGAGTGTTTATCTTCCGGTTTATTCGTCGAAGGAAGGTTTAATCATATTTTTATTCATTACTGTTGTAATCTGTAAAACTGTTTTTAGTGAAACTGTTAATCACTTTTTATAGTGATTAACGACTGGACGTAGATTCTTTTGAATCGAACTAGTATAAAAATTACTTGTGTAATTTTTCTACTCCCTACACTCTTTATTTTTTATTTGCACATCAACTGTTTGATAAATTTTCTCTTAAAAAATTTATTTCTAAAAACTGACCATTTTAATTTAAAAAGTGACCGAACACAATTTCCGCTAGTTTAAGTTTTATTCCGCTGCGTTATACTCTCTCCTGATACCAACCAACAAAATCATGTTGTAATTATCTTTTGTTTGCTCTGATATATTGGAAAAATCATTTAATCACTTGTTCTTACTGATTGCTTATGTTAGCTCTGATTTTAGAGATTACTTGACTGATTTTATGTGTTGTTTGTGTACAAATATGATTTGTTATTAATCATAGTTGTGCATCATCAAAAAAGGGGGAGATTGTTGAGATTGTTGATAAGGGAAGCACTGGTTTAGCTGAACCTTAATCTCATAGTACTCTGGTTTTTGATGATGACAACACATTATTAATAACACATGTATTGTTATGTGTTACATGTATTATTCTTTATTGTGGATGATATTTTAATGAACATGTTTGTGTTGATTCTCATATATGAATGCATATTCATTGATCTTATATCAGATACATCACTTATGATTGCATTGCATATGTTTATGAAAAGAAAACCACATGCACTTTGATGAACTTATATTGTGTGGTATAACTGCAAGTTTTAAGTCGACTTCATTATGAAGTAAGTCGATTAAAACTCGTGACTATGCACAGATTTTCAAAAGTAGTGTTATGTGTGATTTTGCATTGAAAGGATTTTCAAACTAAATTGAAGTGTCTAAGTCGACTACATCCGCAGTGGATCCGACTTAGTTAGTTATTTGATTTGAAATTCTGTTAATGCTTTTGTACTATAACAACTATATTTCATTTGTCTGTTAAAGCATTAAATGAAAGTCAATTGTATTAAATGCGAAATCAATTTGGTTGTTATGATCGTTGTTGTTTTGCTTATCTGTTATAATTGTCTAGTGACAGTGGACTACATTAGTAACACAATCGACTACAAGAGCATCTGATTTATAGAAAACTATAAATAGACGTGACTCTGCTGATCACAACGACTTTGGTTGAACTAACATTTTCATTTTCTATTTCAGATTGAGATCCTGTGATTAAATGCTCCAAGAACTCATCAAGAAGATGGTGGAGATCTTTCTTTGAAGAGGTTCTGAAGGAGAAAGAATTATGTGCTTACTGGTTGATCATATTCTGCACATTGTGGTGTTCATCAGTTGATCAAGATTTCTATCAATCTTTGGAAAGATTGTTGTTATCCTGTTGGGATTACAGGAGGTGGACTCGTGGAGTTTTGACACTTTGAGGATTGTTCAAAGTTGGTTTAAGATTGCAGAAGAGCGAATGTCTTGCTGTAGATCTTTGTGTTGCTGCCTATATTTTGGTTAGAGGGTTAGAGAGGTGTTTTATATTTTTGACGTGGAGGTCTCTATAAAAGCCTTGTTGTATAAAAATTGACCATTATAGTGCATTTGCTTCCTGGTTGTGGAAGGACACTTGATCTATGCATTGAGGCTAAACCAGTATAAAAAGTCTGCGTTTGATTTCTCTATCCTTACACTTTCACATTAAGTCGACTTCACTGTTTACGTAGTCAACTTTACATTTTTGTTGCACTTAAACTTTTCATTCTTTGCGATTCAAGAAACTTTGTAAAGGTTTATACTTTGCGAAAAATATTTTGAAAAGACTCTAATTTTTGAACCTCACCAATTCACCCCCCCCCCCTCCTCTTGGTGTTGAAACTGAGTCATCTTGTTTCCAATAGTAAGGTTTAGATTGGGGCCAGAAAATCAAGGCCAACTTCTCCACCGACCTAGTACTACAACAATTATAGCATGACCCACTATCTACAATGAAAGAACAAGTATTTTATTGAACTTTTCATCTTGTATGAAATATGTTCTCTCTTTGTGATATGGGTTGCAAACTAATATAACATGTTTCTTGATGTAAACCTAACTAGGGAAGCCATCCAAAGGAGTACCAACTTAAGCTAAGGCTAAGAAAGAGAAGTTAAAGAAGGACTTTTAAAGGCTCTTTCTTGATTTTCTTGAAACCATGGTTGAACCACCCTAGAAGCTTGAAAAGCCAAGGAAAACAAAGGAGCTAAAAAGGGGAGAAGAAGGAGTATTTTCTAGATTTGGCAACTATGCTTCTAGATTAGAAATACAAAGAAAAATACCTTCTGGATTGTAATCTACGCCCAGCCAAAACCTTGGCGCGCCCAGCCACTACGAATCAGATTTCAAATTTCACATTTGTTCCTTGTGTGCTTCGAGTAGGAAGCGTGACCCAACTAGCTTGGTTCCCAAGCTCGACTTTTGTTTGAATTTTTGGAGGGAGTTAGGTCAGAATTGAGGCCCATCTTCTCCTATAAATAAGAGGCCCTCTCCATTGTAAAATCTCACTTTTGAGCTTTAGTTAAATACTGTAGAATTTAATTCTAGCCCTATATGCTCTTGAGTCACTCTTTCTCTTACAACAATTGCTAGGTTCCAACAAACTAATATAAGAGAAGAGCCAATGATAACAATTGCTAGGTTCTAGAGTGAACTCAACTATGACATAAGAGATAAGGTAGAACTTTTACCTTATAATGATCTCAATGAGTTAGTCCAACTTTGTATAGAGGAAATCAACAATTGAAGAGGAAAACTTCCTCTAAAAGAGACTACTCTGATTCTTCCTACCCTAGGAAGGATTCCAAAGGGGAGGGTGAACCCTCCAAATCAAAAGAAGAGGGGCCTAGGGAAAATGAAAAAGAAAAATATCCCTTTAAAGAATCTTCTAAAAATGACAGGGTAAAAGAGACCAAGTGTTTTAGGTTTGGTTACAAAGGACATTATGCTTCTGAGTGTCCTAACAAAAGGTCTACTTATATCCTAGAGCATCAAGATAAAGATGAAGATTCTTATAGTGATTCCAATACTTCCATATCTGAGGAAGAAGCCTTACCTTGTGAAGGAGAGTTGTTATTGGTGAGAAGACTTCTTGGAAGTCAACATATAAAACTAGAACAATCACAAGGGAGAATCTATTCTACACAAGATGCAAAGTTTTTGAAAATACTTGTTCATTTAATGTGGATAATGGGTCCTCTTGCAGTTGTTGTAGTTCTAGAATGGTGAAAAAGTTGGCCTTAAATACTATTCCTCATCCCAAGCCTTACAAGCTTCAGTGGATAAAAAAGGATGAAGAAATAGTGGTCAAAGAACAAGTAAACATACCTATCTCTATTGGAAATAATGAAGAAATAGTTTTATGTGATGTTGTGCCAATGGATGTTGGGCATGTTTTACTAGGTAGAGCATGGCAATATGATCATAACTCCATTCATGATGGCTACACCAATAAAATAACTTTTCTCCACAAAGAAAGTAAAATAACTTTGATTCCTCTTACACCTCCACAAGTGAAAGAGGATGAAATAAAAATAAAAATGAAAATTGAAAAAGAAAGAAAAGAAGAAGAAAGGTTGGATAAGCAACCTTCTAAAGGAGAAAAGAGAAAAGAGAAAAAGGTATGTATGCTTTTAAATTATTCATCCAAAGGTAAATACCTTGAATCTTCTTCTCAAAAACATCACTTTGTTTCATCATATAATGAAGGGGAATGTTCAAAACAAAGTGAAAGGAAAAATAAAATAAAGGCCAATGATAGTTATAATAAAATATTTTTCAAAGATAAAAGACCTTCATTTTGTATTCTTTTCTTTGGGTATATCCTTTTAATATTCATATTTTTTGTTTATTGTAGATATTCTTTTGATTCAGGAGGAAAGTACTAAACCAAAGTTGTGTTTCTTTATACTATTCCGATTTGAGGACAAATTATTTTTCAAAAGGGAGTGTATGATGAAAACCTAACTAGGGAAGCCATCCAAAAGAAACTTAACCTAAGGCTAAGATAGAGAAGTCAATTTAATTCAATTAAAATTAATTTGATTACATTAAATCTAAAAATAAAGAGAGTAAATGACTATATGCATAGTCAACATAAGAGTTTAGAAAAATCAAAGACTAAAGTATACTTACAATCTTTGTTATTTATGAGAGTTAAATAATTATATGTTATTTATGCTTGAATAAACCCCAAATTCATTTTTTTTTAATTTAGGATAAGTCACATTTTCAAACTAATTTTCTAAAATGATATATTACAGCATTGTTCGACATATTTCATTGTTAAAACGATTTAATATAACCCTACTTTTTTATGTAATGAAAATATATAAAATGTTAAAACCTAAAAGTGGGATAATTTATGCTAACTTTTCTAATATTTGTAATAAAAGAAGCAGATTTTTGTTTCTTTGTCTAATTGCTTTATTTTAAAATATTGTTTTTCTCTTTTTAAAAAAATTCATTTACTTGAATAAATAATTTTTAGTAAATCATTCATTTAAAAAATATTTGTTTTAACTCGTGGAGTATAGGTGATTTAAATCTATGCCGCGCAAAATTTGAAGACAACTTCTGAGAAAAAAAAGACGTCGTCGAGTAAGCTTCTTCTTCCCACTTCCTTTTCCAGTTTCAGCTTCATGATTTCGATTTCTGATTCGTCTTTACATTTTCTGATTTTTTGTTTCTGATTCGTTGTTTCTGATTCGCATTTTTGATTCTTTGTTTTTGTTTATGCATTTTCTGATTCTTTGTTTCTGATTCGCTGTTTCCGATTCGCATTTATGATTATTTGTTTATGCATTTGTAGAGAGTGAATATTTCAAGGATTTTGTTATTCCAATAACGACAATGTTGATTAAAGTAGAAATTTGAAAATACATTCCCTTCAGTATTAAGTAGACAGAAGAGTGCAGAAGAAAGTGTCATTGTTGAAGCTTCCGTGGTTGCTTATACTGCTAAAATTTCGGCTTTAGAGGCCGAAATTCAATATCTAAAGCTAATGAAAGCAATGGAAGAGAAAAAAATATAAGTCTTCGGTTTATTTTACTATCTTGTATGCACTCTGAAAAATAAAGAAATAAAACTTGATGATATACACAATTATCCTAAACAATTATTTTAGGAATACGGACTGTGTTTGTTTTAGTTGTTTTAGTATCGAGTCTTGTATGTACGGTGCTTTTAAGTATCTTATATGCACTATACACAATTATTTTAGGAATACGGAGTCGGTTTGTTTTAGTTGTTTTAATATCTCTTGTACGAGTCTTGTATGATAAGTTACTGGGATTACAAATACATCGTCTTCAGACAACTGAGCTCTATATCTCTCTGCACTTCCAAGCTTTCCTCTTGTTGTTGTTGCTGCTGATCGCTTAGGCCAACAAGTTCAATCTTTTCTTCTCCTTCATTAATCACCAGTATCACTATGGCCTTAGAATTGTAGTGTGGCAAAAGAAGACCTCCCTGAATTTTTTAAGAAAGAAATCATTATTAATTAGGGTCTCAGTACTAAGATTTCCAAATTAGGACGACAGTGAATAGTAGAACTCAATTGTTGAGTTTGTCCATGTGGTTTTCCTTTGTATTACCACTTCCATATCCACAGAACTGATGAACACGTCCAAGTCCTTAAGTTGGGGGTTTTTCTCCGGGGTGATCTCATACCACCTTCCAAATTTGTTGGAGTAGATGGGTTTGCTGTTTCTCAGGTTGAATGGTTCATCTTGGGAGGAGAGTTCTTTCCTTGAACTAGATTTGGCATGTTTGATCAGTTCCCGAATTTGTTCCCTTTTAAGTTCTACAATCATTCCCTCTTCCTCACTCTCTTCCCCATGTTGCTGTTGTCTCTCCTCTCCAAATAGATCCCTATTTATCTCCTTGAAGTCGCTCTATAAAAATCATGCAAATATAGATAATGATGTCATTCAGCAAATGTGGTATAATGGCAAGGGAAATATGTGGTTAATTAGATGTTGTGTTCTTGCTTACATTGAAGGAGGCCTCTAGAATATTCTTGCTGAAGCCTCTCAAGTAGGATTGTTGGACTTCTGTGCTAGATAGGAAAAAGTTCTACAGGACAAGCATTTAACGTCAAATTTAGAGAGAAATTGAAAGTTAGTATAAAAAAAGTTAGTTGGGAATGACAAAAAGATGCTACTTGAAATCTGTGAGGGTTGTTAACAGGTATTGGAATTATTTTATTCTCTGTTCATATCTGTGCATTTATGTTAATATATTTTTATACTTATATTCCTTTTTTATATTGCTCTGAACAATTATATATATAAATTGTACTCTTTCTCCTTATCATTGAATAAGAAATACAATATTTCATTATTTCTTCTTTTGTAACATGGTATCAGAGCCATGGTTAAAGCCTATCCTAGCGAGTTCTAAGTGGGCATTTTTGTTTCTATTCCACCCGTTGTCGGGCTGCTTTTGGACCACCCAATTTCTACTATCACGCACGAGATGTCTATACCTCGGCGTGAAGGGGGTGTGTTGGAAGTCCCACATCGACTAGAGATAAGGTCAATTTATAATATATAAGTGAGGTGCAAACCTCACCTTACAAGCCAATTTTGTGGGGTTGAGTTAGGCTTAAAGCCCACTTTCTAACATGGTATCAGAGCCATTGAATAAGAAATACAATATTTCATTCTTTCTTCTTTTGTAACATGGTATCAGAAGAAAATTAATTCTTGATCACGTTCTTCCACAACCAATTCTCTTACTACCAAAAATCTTCATCTTCTACCTCTTGTTCTTGGCTTTCCTACAATTTCTTCTCCTTCAATGGCTTCTGCAGTTATTTCTTCTTCTAATAATTCTCAGGCACAATCACATTCCTCAACTATGGGACTTTCTCAAGAGCAAGTTCAAGGTCTATTGGCACTTCTTCCTCAATCTAATCCCACAGTCACACATTCTACTGGTCTAGTGAGTTCATTGTCTCATTTTATTTATTATCATAAAATCTCACCAATTGCAATTTCTCTACCCAACAAGAACTCTTTATTTGCTCAATTTTCTGACACAGTTTCTCTTGGCCCACACCTTACCTTACATAATGTCTTGTTTGTTCCTAATTTTTTAGTCAATCTTATTTTGGTCACAAAGTTAACTAAATCTCTATCTTGTAAAATTATCATTTCTGAATTTTCATGTGAAATACAGGACAAGTCAACCCTACAGATGATTGGGAAAGCTGAAGAAAGAGATGGCTTGTATGTCATGATAGTTCCTGCATCCCCACCCCTTGCTTCACCAACTACTATTTCTCCTGAGAATTCTATTGCTTGTTCTACAATAAGACCTGACTCTACAGATGTTTGGCACTCTAGACTAGGGCATCCTTCTTCTTCTTGTTAATTATACCAAATTACACACAATGTATGCCATTTTACCTGATACAAAATCCACTCCTTGTGATACTTCTCACTATTCTAAGCAAAGAAAATTGCCTTTTCAATTAAGTACTACTGTTTCAAAAGCTCCTTTTGATTTAATCCATGTTGATATTTGGGGGCCATATTGTACTTCTTCTGTTGATGGTTTCAAATATTTCTTAACTATAGTGGATGATATGTCTAGATTCACATGGATTAAATTGATGGCAAGTAAGTCTGATACAAGATCACATCTTATTGGCTTTGTTTCTTATATCAAAACTCAATTTGGAATTGATGTAAAAGCTGTTAGATCAGATAATGGCAATGAGTTTGCAATGACAGATTTTTATAGACAAAAAGGGATACAACATCAATTATCTTGTATTGAAACACCTCAACAAAATGGAATTGTTGAGAGAAAACATCAACACATTCTCAATGTTGCTAGATCTTTAATGTTTCAATCCCATTTGCCAACAGTTTTCTGGTCTTTTGTTGTTCGTTATGCTGTGCAACTGATTAATATTTTACCTTCCACAGTTATGGCATATTTTTCTCCATCTCAGCTGTTACACAATTTTAAACCTGACATTACTTACTTGCGAGTTTTTGGCTCACTTTGCTATGCTTCAACTCTTCAAGCACATAGAAAAAAATTTCAACCTCGTGCAAGAAAATGTATTTTACTTGGTTATAAAACAGGAGTGAAAGGCTACCTTTTGTTAGATTTCAACTCAAGGGAAATTTTTCTATCAAGGAATGTAGTATTTTATGAAAACATATTTCCTTTTCTTACTAGTGACAAACACTCACCTATTGAAACACAAAATTTAAATTCATTGGATTTGGTCACCAAAATCAATTCATCTCCATCACCTCTTTTCTCAGAAGTTACTGATCAACCCTCTTTACCACCTACATCTCCTCCTTCTATTGTTCCAGACCCTGTTAGTTTTTCTTCTCAACCTGTTTCTGTCGAACCTGTCACTGCTACTCCACAAAGGAAATCAACCAGGCCAACACATAAACCATCTTATTTGCATGACTATCATTGCAACATGTTATCTACTTCTTCCACCACTCAATCATCCACAGGTACCTTATATCCTATCTCTTCATATCTCTCATATGATGCATTATCATCTCTTCATAAATCATGTGTCTTGAATCTTTCCCAAGTTAGTGAACCTAAAACCTATAACCAAGCCATCAAACATGATTGTTGGAGAAATGCCATGGATCAAGAAATTGCAGCTTTAGAAAATACCAAAACTTGGGTTTTGACTGATCTACCTAATGGAAAGCAACCTATCGGATGTAAATGGGTATACAAAATAAAGAGGCATGCTAATGGGAGTATTGA
Source organism: Vigna radiata var. radiata (assembly GCF_000741045.1). NCBI lineage: Eukaryota > Viridiplantae > Streptophyta > Magnoliopsida > Fabales > Fabaceae > Vigna > Vigna radiata. The sequence continues at coordinate 20,074,425 of NC_028359.1, read as the reverse complement.
ACGATATAAGGCAAGGTTAGTAGCCAAAGGCTACATACAACAGGAAGGCTTATATTACTTTGAGACTTTTTCACCTGTTGTCAAACTCACAACATTAAGATTGGTTCTAGCTTTAGCAACTTCCAAACATTGGTATTTACATCAACTAGATTTAAATAATGCTTTTTTACATGGGGATCTAGATGAAGAGGTATACATGTCTCTTCCTCTTGGCTACAAAACAGAAAAACCAGGCGAAGTTTGTAAGTTGTTGAAGTCTTTATATGGACTCAACCAGGCCTCTAGACAATGGAATTACAAGTTGACAACTACTTTACTTT
>NC_028359.1:20063771-20072857 GCF_000741045.1 Vigna radiata var. radiata | reverse complement strand
ATATATATATATATATATATATATATATATATATATATATATCAATTGTACTCTCTCCTTATCATTGAATAAGAAATACAATATTTCATTCTTTCTTATTTTGTAACAACAGGTATGGCGAGTTTGATTATTCTGAGATTTTCGTTGTCGTTAGGGTCAACCAAAAAGAAAGTGGTTCCTGCAGGGATTTTCTGAGCATGGCCTTGCTCAAGAATGTAGGAGTCTCTATCGTCAGGGTTCACCAAAGTGAATATCGCTCTCCCTGGTAATTAACAAATTGATTAACATATCATTGGTGTAGGAGAAGCAAGTGTAATGATGTTGAGTGAGTAGTGATTAGTTAATTACTTACCATTAAGGATGACTAGGAGGAAATCGGCATCAGCATGGTGAGGAAGAAGGAGGGTGTTGGGTTTGGACTTGAACTCTACGACACGGTAGTTTTCAAGATTCTGAATTTGTTTTGAGCGTTGGTCGAACCTGTGNNNGACCCGAAGATGACCATATTGGTTTTTGAATANAGTGTGGAACCTCCTGTNGGAGNTGAAGTAGAAGGGGTTATTTTGTCCTCTTGAATCAGACTCTTCTTGGCTCTCTTGGTGCTCCCGGTGGACAATGCCGAAAGAGACAGAAAGTGATGCCAGGAAAAGAATTCCCAGCAACAACTGAACCCTTGCTCTCAGCATAGTGTAGTAGTGTAAAGACTGCAAAAGAATTGTTTAGGAAGTGGATACGTGCCAGTAAGTAGTTGGAGTTGAACATTTAAGAATTTCAGAAAAAGGGTTAAAGAGTATAAAAGCATTTTGTTCAAATGTTTCCCAGTTCTAAAAACATTGTATCCACCTTCACAACAACCTCTTTTCTCTCCTCTATTCTCTCCCCAAATTTCTTTCTTCATTGAGCCAATGAACTTCTGATCAGGTGGTGCTCTAGCAAGCACAACATAACAGGCCTTGTTTTCATCGATCAACTTCCCATTTCTTCAACCGGTAGGTACTCTTCCTTTTCTCGGTGTATTTTGGAGTTGTGATCATGCAATAAATATAGTTGCATGTAGCTTCTAAGTATTTTCCCTCAATTCTTAACCCAATGCATGTTCTAAGAAACTACCCTCTATCATCAATTGATGATTTGTAGGTATTTTAAGTTTTCTCGCGGTGCAAAAGGGGCTAGAGGGAGCATCTTGTGAAACTGGCTGAATTAGTTAGAGGTAAGGGAAGCTAGGGTATTTTTGTGTTTTTGGGAATGAGGGTTGTATGAATTGGGAACCTTTGTTTGGAATTGTGTAACACTAGTGCAAAAATGCTGATTAACGTCGGTTATTTTGGGCTTTTAACATCTACAAATGAACCGACGTCATTTCCGGTGACGTCAATGCGACGTCGGAAGAATAGTATAACTGACATCTATCGCGACGTCAGTCACTGACAGGTCCGACATCACTAAACGTCGGTGTAAGGGGAAAATGGACGTCTAAAGACATCGTATAGACGTCGGTCGTAGCAATAACTAACGTCGAAGAGGCACTATAGACTTCGCAAATGACATTGACTGACGTCTAAGAGGTACTATAGACGTCGGTGTGTACATTAACAGTGGTTGTGTTTTAGTGCAGTTTTGTTCCCGTCTTTGGATAGCCTAGTAGCACAATCTCCTTTTGCTAGTTTCCCCCCCAAAAAAAAAGCTTGCGTCTCTTGAATTTCTTATGGATCTTTTCAACCCAAAACCGAACATGGGTTCTTGCTTAGTTTCATTTTCATCCGCAAGAAGAAAAAATCACAGTGAAACGATAACTAGGCAACGACCCAAGGTCGTTTTTGGGTTGAAATGATCAAAAGAAATTCAATAGACGTCGATTTTTTCTGGGAGGCAGCTAGCAAAGGGAGAATGTGTTACTACGTTACCCCAAGAAAGGAACAAAACTGCACTAAAACACAACACAAAAAAAGCAAATTTTAATCAGTTCAACTAGAAGATAATCGATGAAAGACTAACAAAGTTTAAACGGTAAGCATAAAAAAAAACCATGCACCTAGGATGACGCAAGAGAGAAAAAGAAGAAGAGGCAAAGAGAAAAAGAAAAGGTGCCGCATGCGAGAAAAGGAAGAGGTCACAAGAGAAAATGGAGAAGAGGAAAACGATATCAAAAACTGAATTCCGCGAAGAGTTTGCGGTTGTATTTAAAATGAAATTGGGCGTCGATTGCTCCATCCACCGACGTCTATATTGACATAGACGTCGGTTATCTCACTAATATGACTTCCAAGTTAACATTTCATCTGACCTTTTGAATACCATTCGACGTCGGTGTCTAGGGGAGCCGACGTCTAGAGAGCTGAAACGATTGACGTTTGATTTTCTGTCAGGGATGTTGACAACAGTTGTCATGGGGGCACCGACGTCTATAATGATGAACATAATTACTTGCAGGCACATAGACGTCGGTGCCCCTTCTACCCGACGTCTATGGCCATCGAGTTTGGTAAACCTAATTAATTACAGGCACATAGACGTCGCTTCCACGGAACACCGATGTTGAAATTGAAGATTTTTTGTCTTCCCGCCTTCCATTCAGGCTGTAGACGTCGCATTTTGACTACCCGACGTCCAAGCGTCTGGGCATTAGGTAAAGAGCATTAATTGCAGCCACATAGACGTCGGTCCCCCGTGAACACTGACGTCACTGGATTGTCTTCTCACCTACCCCAGACAATTAGAGGTCGGTTTGCACCAATGTGGACGTCTATAGTGTAAAAGACGTCACCTTAACCTAAAACCGACGTCTAGGTTACTAAGTTATTTATGGTAATGCCACCGCCCACTCATATACGTCGGGTTACCCACAAACCGACGTCTATTGGGTGACGTTAAACAACGGTTTTGCACTAGTGTAATAATCTATGCATGTAGTGATTTTGTGAAATTGTACTGTGTGAACTAGAAGTTTGAAATTTCGCGTTGAGAGTTTCTGGTATGATACTATGAATTGTATTTCTGGATATATAAATTGTGAAGTTGGGTCTTGATTCCTATTCTTTGAATTAGATTTTTTATGAAATAAAGTGTTGTTTTGAAGAAATGAAATTATGCATGCATGATCTGTTTTGGTATGAGTATTGTTATGCTGAAAATTTGGAAATTGAGGTATGTGAATCTGATTGCTAGATGACTAATAAATAGGGAAATTGTGAAATGGTGTTATGAGCTGATATAGAGAAGGCTTGATGTTGATTTGAGTGATTGGTTAAAAAAGGGAATTCTACTAAACAGGTTATCGGTTCAGAAATTTAGAGCAAAGTTGAGTTTTAAGGCCTTAAAAGAGGAACTAAGGTAGTCAAATTTAGAGTTTGGTGTTTTTGGTCTGTTTAGATACTTTAGTTAAGTAAATTGGGATTTGATAGGAGTGTCAAAATGAGTAAAAACAGTTTCTACTAAGTAAATCTAGAATAGAGTCCTTAAGTTAATTAAAGTTAAGTTTTTGAATACAAATCAATGCATAACCACTAGATAATGAGGTTAGGACGTGTTCAAATCAATTAGGCAACTTTTATTCATCATATAGATCGAGTTAGGAGTGTTAGAAACTCATCAAAGTGTCCCAGATGCACTAAAACCAGAAAAATCAGGTTACTGTCAAAAACTGATAAGAATAATCGATTATCCCACTTGATCATCGATTGTTCTAGTCAGAATGTCATGTTGTCTTCAAAGTTCACGTAAATAATCGATTATCATATGTAATAATCGATTATTGTTGTCAGGAAATCATCCAGGACAGTTTTCACTGTAGGCTTATACTGTTGTAACGGACTAACCTTGTGTGTGGTCGGGTGAAACCCCTCGGCAATGGCTTTGCAAAACAATAGGGCCACCACAAGTGCACAAACCCTTGGAACTTGACATTTCATACTAGTCCGGATGGTCAAATCACGTGGTCGGTCATTGGTATCAATAAAATACATTTGGTCATAGTTTGCATTGTTTATGGTCATTGTGATAACGGTCTAAAAACCGTTATTTTCATACGTAAATATGATATCAAAACACACCCTTTCTGGCTTAGAATGAGCTTAAATTCAAGCAAAACACTTAGTTGAATCATGAGAGAGTCAAAAGTTGGTTTTAGAGATATTATGCTTGTTTTTTCATTGTTTTGCAGGGTTTTGGTGAGAATTGAAGATGGAAGTGAATTAGGACGGACATAGACTCAAGAAAGAGGAAGAAAAAGGAAGAAAAGAAGAGTCTAAGAACCGCTCAGCGACCAAAATCAGCGCTAAGCGGTCAGAGCGATTAGAGGCAAACCGCTCAATGGTAAAACTGACCGCTGAGCGGTGGAGCGGCTAAGAGGCAAATCGCTGAGCGGTTTACTTAGGCGCTGAGCGGTTATCTATTTTTATTTGGCTTAGATTCTTTTATCTTTTTGGTCTATAAATAGACCCAGTGCGATTCAAATTGTAATCTTTTGACCAACAGAGACGTCCAAAGTTGTTCTACACACCTTGGAGGAGGTTCCTTGGATGCTTAGGCTCCAATCTACCAAATTTAGGGTTTATTCTTCCATTCTTTCATTATTTTTCATCTAGATTCACCATGTCAATGGTGAACTAAGCCCTAGGTTGTTGGGGAACAATGTAATCTTTTGAAACTCTCTTATATCAAAATTCTTATCTTCTTTATATGCTTGCATATGCTTACTTTATCAATTGTTGGGTTCCTTACCTTTGCTTAATGCTTTTATCGTTTAACTCATTCGGTAAATGTTGTTTGTCTTTATTGATACGAAGACGTATAGTAATGTCATGAACTGGGGGGAATTCCTTGATTATGCTAATACCGCCTAGAGATAGGGGTGGAACGATCAATTGTATTTTGCTTCTGCTTATCATGCATTATTAGTTACTAGGGGAGGCCATAAATAGCAAGCCAGTAATTGACAATAGGCTCTTTTCGCCAAAAGATTGGGTTTAGGATAGACTAAGAAATTTTGCATGACAATATGATAAATAAGCGAAGTAGATAAGAAGAGTAGATATAAGAGGGTGGATAAGATGAAATTGTAAACCCCAACAACTCCATTCATCCATAGTCTTTTCTAGCCAATTGATTCACTGCATTTTGCATGTTTACTTTTGTCCTTTGCATACGAAACCTAAATTTAATTCTTTTCTCAAGTCTTATGGGATTGGTTTACACGAAAAGTAAGGCCTAAGAGTCCTTTGGGAAACGATACTCGGACTTACCCGTTTTATATTACTTGATAACAATCTGGTACACTTGCCAGGGACTTAACACCTTGCATGCTTGAAATACTTGATTGATAACATGTTTTTTTTATACCTAGCTTACCCTTGCATTTGTTTGTTGTACGTGTTTGCCTTCCCCCTTGCGATGATCATCGAATCCTTTGGATGTGAGGAGTAGTTGATGATGTACCCTTGGGGTGAGCATTGGAGAACAAAGAAGACGCAGCTCCCAGTTCTTAGGACCTCTACCAGTTTTCATTATCTGTATTGTGGAAACACTGTTTAGGCTTCCTTGAACCTTTAGTTGGTTAGATATTTTGAAATACTCTAAAGCTTGTAAAGTTTACATTTCTAATCAATTCTGGATGACTGTAAAAAGCTTAACTTTAATTACATTCTTAAACTGTTTTGTCATATTATGATGCTAATCATCCTATATAATTTCATCAAATTATTAGGATGTTACAAGTAGTATTGAATATGAGTTGGGTTGAGGTATTGGATGGATAATGAATGAAGTAAGGGATGTTAGGGGTATTTATAGGTATTAAGGTCCTTGCAACATGCATGGAGATTTGGGCATGGGATGACACGCATTTGCAGAGGTTGACATGTGTTGAAGTGAAGAAATTGAGGTGGCAAAAGAGAATGTGGTTTTGGTGATGATGGAAGTATGCTCTGTAGCATTGGCTGTGTGCGGACAAAGAAACAAGAACTGTATTTGGTGTTTCAAGTGCATGTTGAGTACGTGTTGGTGTCTATAGCTTTTGTCATACGTGGACGCCACATCTTGATCATCCAGTGCGGCATTCGTCTGTATTTTTTGAATCTGGACATGGTTTTTGAAGGGATACAGTGCTTTTTTTTTTGTTGTCTTTACATCGGTCTCATTTCTTTCGATTAATTTTTCTTGCCATGAAACCGTGGATGAATTTACTGATTGTGTTATACGAGTCTATTTAGAGTTGCATGAAAAAAAAAAGAATAACTCATGCCGTGGATAGAATGATACATATTTATATTTATTTAATATATATTATAAAGATAAAATTATTTAAAAAAAATAAATTATATATATTTTTTTAAATAGAAGAGAGAAAAAAATTATCAAATAAATATAAAATTTTTAGAAATGATTTATACAATTTCTTTTACATTATTTGATATTACTTTTTTTACCTTTCACTTTTTTCTCTCTTAAAATTACAAAAATTCATTCTTTTAAACTATTTTACTCTTGTAATGTGTTAAATAAATGTAAATGTGTGTCTCATTATCATTACTTTAAAAAAAAATTGAGTGTGTGAAAGTATAATTTTTTTTCATACATACATACGCGAAGGCGAGTATGGTATAAGCACAATGATTATTCATTAAAAAATAGAATAATGGTAGATATATATTTATATTCATTTGACACATATTACAATTGTAAAATAGTCATAAAAGAGTGAATTTTTGTACTTGTAGATAAACAAATAAAAAGTAAATAAAGATAATATCAAATGAATGTAAAAAATCTATGTGTCAAAGTACCATTGTAATAAAAAATAATTTTCATTGGTCAAATATTGATATACCACTGGATTAAAAAAGCAAAAGTGGAAAATAATTATAAATCTTAGTTGTTAAGTATTAAAAGCTAGATAGTATTAATTTAAAAGTTAATTTTCGCTAAGCTATTTTTTATTCATTGAGAGAAAAGTTGGAAGTGATGATACTTTTTTTCTATTCTAAATTCATTGAATATTTTGATTTGCTTTTTAGATTTTGAATCTCTTTTGCATCCATCAAGACATAAAACTAAATATATATAAGTAAAATTTCCACCAACTCTTTTCAAATTTAGTTACACATCCTTTTTCTTTTTTCTAAAGTTTTAAGAGTTAACACTCCTACAAAATTATGAATAGACAATATTTTTTTTTCCTAATAGATAACCCTTTTTAAGTGCGGTCTATTGGAGCATTGTCAATAGACAATGCTTCCAAAAGTGTGTTATCAAATGATCACCTATAGATATCGTTTTTTACAAAAGTGTTATCTATTAGGCTATTTATAGACAATGCTTTTTCAACCAAACGTTGTTTATTTGTTCGATTTTCTTTTTTTATAATTTATCTATAGACAGGCCTTTTCAAACAAGCATTGTCTATTAGTTCAATATTCTTTTTAATAATTTATTTAATTTTTCGTTTAACACCCATATATTTCATTATTTAATAAAAAAAGAATATATAAATAATTGAAGTCTCATTAACTCCTACACGAGGGTTAATGAGAATCAAAGAACTTCTAAATTAATTTATAAGTGTGATAAATACTTATTATTCATGCTTATTTTTAACCTGAAATTTGTATTTATTCATCTATCATGTGTTTCCTCATGGGAAGATGTAATATTTTTCTGTTTAGTTTGTGTTAGATGTTAATTGGTCTTTTGTAAATTATTGTGTAGGAAAATGAAGATCTAAAGATGATGGGAATTTGCTGTCAAGACATTTTTGCTCAGCCATAATTTATTCGCTTAGCTAAGAAGATAGTTTTTCACTTAGCGAGTATATTGTCTCACTCAGCAAGACATATCAGTTTATAGTGAAACAAAAGTTTATTCCCGCCCAACAAGAAGTTAATTTCTGAAAGTGGTTATTTAGTCGTGAAGGAAAGAAAGAATGACAGTTCTAGTTTGCGAAAACACAAAATCTCAAAAATTGGCCAAAAGCTACTATAGGGTACCAAGACTTCGTTCATCCATCAAATTCCATGAACTTTGTATGTTCTAGATGACTAAGAGTAGTTAAACTCCATTTTCATTAGGATTGAATGCAATGTGCTCAAATTGATGTAAATTTCCTATGGACATAGATAGAGCAACCAAGAGAATTGGTTCTAGGAATGGTTTCAATATCTCTTGGTTATACTAGAAATCTAAACTTAATGAAAATTGAATGCTAAATGGACTAAGGAATTAATAATTTAGCATATAGATCTAGAACTTGCTCTTAAGAAATTAGAACTAATATGCTTTTAATGTGAATGTTTGAATGAGATAGAGATAAATTGTATAAATTACTTGCATAATTTGATTCATGGAATCAATCCTAATGAAGCTTTAACTGAATCATATTAAAATTCTTATAATTTTGATGTTTTCAATTTTTTTTATAATTATGAATTCAACTATGACTCATATCAAAGTTGAAATTGGTAAATAAGCATAATTAGATATGCAAGCACAAATCCTTTGGAAAATGATACTTGGAACTTCCATTTACTACTTTTAATGAATTGGAACGCTTGCAAAAGAGTTAACAAGATTTTGGTGCCGTTGCTAGGGATTTATTTATTGTGTTTAGTCCAACTTATGTTATTTACAACTTTCAGCTTTTTCATTCATTTATACATTCAATTGGGTCTTTATTTTTTAAAATGTGTAACAAATAAGCCCAAATCGTTAACGATGTGTAAATGGTTAGTGGTGGTGCACAATGGACATAGTGATGTGGATTATTTTATTATGCGGAACTTAATATTCATTATATGCAATGCTTGGGCAAGGAAGGAGACTTTCAACAGAAATTCAATGTTTGTCGGTGATTGAAGATTGTCAACGCTTGAGTGAGTTTGATTTCGTGGGTGATCGATGTTGACAAATTGGCAAGTGTACCAAATCGTACAAGTAATATAAATGGTAAGACCAAGTATCGTTTTTCCAAAGAGACTCGTATGGCTTTCTCGTTCACGTGAATTAAAATAATAAGACTTGAAAAATAAAAATTAATAAATTGGTTTTGAGACAATATATTAACATGCAAAGATAAAGTTGATTCAATTGACAAACGA
>NC_028359.1:20058265-20061606 GCF_000741045.1 Vigna radiata var. radiata | reverse complement strand
AGCATCATGACCACAATCATAAATTCATCACCCATCTATTTCCTGGATTACATCATGCATTACAACTCAATTTTCTTCCACATCAAATAATCATCAAATAGATCCATCATGCACATCAGTTAGTCAAACATTTTCAGAACAAGTAATAAAGCCAAGAATACACACCAAAATTAAAATTCAACCTATTCTAGGAATTTAAAATGCAAAAGTGTAAGAAGAAATCTAGGTTGCCTCCTAGTAGCGCTTGTTTAACGTCGCGAGCCTGACCCAAACCTAGTTGGCACTTGTCAGTAAGTGCACTTCCTTCCATCACCCATCAGTAGGTGTACCGTCCGGATATCCTTCAGTGGATACCAAAAAATTTAGCATCCCTCAGTAGATGCTACCCAAGAATTGTTCACAAAATTCCAAAAAGTACAAGTTCCAACAAAGAATAAAACAAAATCCGAAAAATAAAATTGAAAATTGTTCATAAAAATACAAAATTTGATTTCCAACAAATTCAGCTCTTCTTCTTCACGTTGGGATCTTCCTCATCCCACCGGCTCACTTTTCTTCGGTCCACCTTCTTGGTCACTTTTGAATATGGTCTTTAAATCTCCACCATTCCTTTTTCCTTCAGCTCCTTGACCATCCATTCCTTTCTCTTAAATCTCACCTTGCTCCCTGGTAGAAGTGGATCTTCTTTTACTTTTGGATGAATGGTTCTTCTCCCTTTATTTTCAGGCACCTGCAAAACACAACAATCGTAGTGAAAATTAATACCTGTGGATTTGTCTTCCTCTGCAACTTCACTTCTGGCTCTTTTATATTTGACTTTTCTAACTGCCCTCTGCACAGTTTCTTTAGAGCCATAAAGCAATACCCGATCATAATCCTTTAGCTTTATTCCTCCATCATGGATACGTATAACCATCTTGGAGGTTCACATGAACGGTCTTCCCAGGATTAATGAATTTTTTCCTTCATTAGCCATATCCACAATTATAAAGTCAATCAAAAACTCCAACTCATCAATTCGCACAATTGCATCTTTTACTGTCCCAACAGGTTTCTTCATAGATCCATCTGCCACTATCAAGCTCACTTTGGTAGGCTTCAATTTTACCCCTTTTAACTTCTTGAAATCACTGAGAGGCATCAAATTAATGCTTGATCCTGAATCAATCAACGCCTCTCCTAGATCCACATTATTAATGACACAAAGCAGGGTCAAAGCTCCTGAATCCTCCAGTTTCTGTGGATGGTTCTTCTTCTTGGGTTTCGCCCATTGTTCCTGATTTACTTCATAGCCCAAATCAAGTAACCTTTTCAGATAGTATTTGATCTTGTCATCACCTTCAGGAGTTCGTGAAGGTGTTGTAGAATTAAGGGGTTCTTCCTTAAGAATTTTGCGGAGTTATTCTTTAATGTCTTCCTTCTCCTTTTCTCTTTCTGATTTCTTCCCTTCGCTTCTCTTATGTTTATTACTCATCCTTTCCTCCACTTCGTCATCGCTGCTGCTAATCTCAATTGCTTCTTCTTCTAGTCTCCTCTTTCCTCCTGTTGTAACAACTTTGCATTCATCTTTTGGGTTAACATCAGTATTGGCCCGAAATTGATGCTTCTCTATGGTTTCAACCCTCTTAGACAGTTGTCCTATTTGTGTTTCTAGTGATCTAAAAGTTGCCTGATCACTCGCTTGTTGAGATTCATAGACCTTCAAAAATTTATCAAACCTGTTAGTTAATTCTCTGACTGTCTCGGTCAAGCTACTCAACTGCTGCCATAAGGGAGAGGGTTGCTGCTGGAAGTGACCTCCTTGTCCAGAAGAAGTATTCTAGCTCTGCCCAATACCTGGATGATTTTTCCAACCTTGGTTAGAACCTCCTTGATTGAAACTTCCCTGTTTGTACGGAAATTGGGCCCCCATATAATTCACGTCCTGTTGTATTTCCTCTGTAAAAGCACATTGACCATTAATATGGTCACCACCGCACAAATCGCATAGTTGTTGTGCCTGGGAAATATTTCTGAGCCCTCGAGGAAGTTCAGAAACGACCTTTAGCAACTTGTCCAATTTCTGACTTTGGAGGTGATTTTGTGCTGCTGCTGCATCTTCGGTGGGAAGATGTAAAAGTCCTCCTTTTTGCGTGCCTCTTTCATTCTGTGACACTTCATTGAGAGCCATCTCTTCAATTAAGTTGTACGCCTCATCCTCTGTCTTTCTATTAATATTGCCTCCAGCTAAGGCATCTATCATCATTTTAGACTGAGCGCGCAAACCTCCAAGGAACGCTAGCAAGTATGAAGCTTTGTCAAATCCATGAACTGGGGTTGCTCTCAACAATCCTTTGGATCTATCCCATGCTTGCCCCAGTGTTTCTTCCATTCCTTGTTTGAAATAAGAGATTTCTAACTTCCCCTGATTGATCTTTGGTGGTGGGAAGAATTTAGTAATAAATTGTTGGACCACTGCTTCCCACGTCCTGAACGTTCCCTCCGGGAAAGAATTCAACCAGTCTTTTGCATTTCCTCCCAGTGAGAAAGGAAACAAGTTAAGTCTGATTCTGTCATCCGTCACTCTAGTTATCTTCACTGTGTTGCAAATTTCTCCAAAGACTGTCAAATGCTTGTAAGGATTTTCATTTGACAACCCATGGAATTGGTTGTTTTGGACTAACTGGATAAGTGTCGGACTCATCACCATGCTGGTTGTGTTGTCTGTTGGCACTACAATGCTATTAAAATTCAAGGGGCCAACTGTGTTAGTTGCGTCCCCTAGAGTGCGTCTGGGAGGAGGTTGATTGACCATTTCCTCAAGATTTGGTTCAAAAGTCTTGGGTAGAGTAACTTCTGGAGAAAGATATCTTTCACACAAAGGGCGTCTCTTCCTCATCTCGTATGGTAGACCTTCAAGCAGAGGTTGTTGGCTTTTCCTGCTTCTAGTGTGTATTGTCTCCTGCATGCACAAGGAACACACCCTAAAAGCACTTTTATAGAAAATAAAACAAAACACAATAAAAGAAAAATAAAAACAAAAGTTAGCGCAATAGCCTCCCCTAGTAATTAATACCACATTATAAACAGAAGTTATCGCAATTGATTGTCCTACCCCTATCCCTAGGTGGTATTGCAAAATCAAGAGATTACTCACCAGTTCATGTCATTATTATACGTCCCCATATCAATAACGACAAACATCAATATACCGAATGAGTTAAACGATAAAGGCCTTAAGCACAGATGATAACCCAACAATAATCAATCAAACATATGGAGACCATATGAATATTCAATAGTTTCAATAAGAGAGAGCATCAAAAGATTACATTGTTTTCCCCAACAACAATAGGGTTTAG
>NC_028359.1:20046325-20057655 GCF_000741045.1 Vigna radiata var. radiata | reverse complement strand
TCTCTAGACTCATTTATTGAGTTTTGCTTGATTCTGAGCTCATTCCAAGTAGTAAAGGGTGTAATTTGGTCCAAATTGACATATGAAAATAATTGTTTTTGAACCTTCATCAATCGACAGTTATATGTAGTTTTAGGAATTTGGCATAGGATTTATTACCTTTTAGGGTATATGTAATTTGGGAATTTAGCATTTGAAGTAACTCTAAAGGGAGGTTGGTAACCAGGAACATTTTCATAAAGCATATATGCATCAAGAGGTAATGGATCACAGCCAAACCAATCTATGTATCTAGGGCCAAGACCATTCAATAACTTTTCAAGTTCATAACTGACTTTAGGAAGATAATCTCTTTCTTTATGGTCATTTGTAGTTTTCAAATATGCAATTGGTTCACTTGTCCCGGAATTAGAAGTAATGTTGGAAAAATTCCTCACAGAACTATGAGCTTCCTTCTGTAGAAGAGAATAAACAAATGTATTAGAAAAAGCTTAGAAAAGTTCTCGCTTTTTTTATACATTTGTTTGTTCTCTTGTACAAAAGGAACCTCATAGCTCACACCCTTGTGTAAGGAAACAATGTTCCAAGACCTCCAAATTACAAGGGAAAAAAAAGCAAAAGGTGGCCTTCGGTGACCATGAAGTTGGACAACAATGACTTTTGGAAATGGATATAAGGTCAGTGCCATCATTGCCTTTACCCTTGCATGAGGTAAAGGGGTGGAGTAAACACGTAATTGAAAATGTCACCTACAATGCATCATTGAACAAAATGGCATGTAATTGATTAAATATTACAACTCACCAACTTTTCATATTGTTTCAGTGAAATTAATGGAAATAGACTATTTGTTACACATTTAAAAAAAGGACATAATTGAGACTACTTAAAATTTAATGATCGAATTAAGATTCCAATACAAATACAAAGACTATAAGAAGATTTTAACCTTTTTAAAATACATTTATGTATCAGAACAATATTAATTATTATTTTATCGTTCACTTAATCTTTAGTTAATTAATTAACAATAAAAAAAGTACAATATAATATCTAATAAATATTTTATTAAAATTAAGAATAATTATATTTATTGATGAGACAAAGAGGAATTTAAGAGAATAGGTTGTGTTTTTGTAGGTGTTTCCATGGGTTGTAAGAATCTCTCTCTACTCACCCATATCCATATTATATCATAGTTCTTGTTCTTAGAGAAGACAAGGACGGAAACTGGCTTTCCTTTAGGCTCTAATACCATTTGGTCTCGTGTCGGAGATAATACCGCATAACCAAAGGATTCATAGTACTTTGGCTTCTATCATCATTCTTTTTTAAGCCCTTTTCTAATGATTCCATCAGAATATACTTTATTATTTACCGCACAAGATAGTAACAACGCGGCAGTCTAGCTCACTAAGAGCACCTGGAAATCCAGGCCTGCTAGAATGTTACACTGTTCCTCCTTATGGACACAGTATGGTATTCAAGGACCATATTCGGAGTTTTTTGATGCACAGGATCCCCTTATAGAGGCAAGTGCAGAGCATACTTACTCTGAAATATGCCTTATATTCGGAGCTTTCTGATGCACAAGATCCTCTTATAGAGGCAAGTGCAGAGCATACTTACTCTGAAATAAGCCATTTCCTTGCCTTCTCTAATCTTCTAAAACCAAGACATAATAAAGAAGAGGATTTTCGAGAGAGAAGAAGAGAGATTTAGAAACTCATAGTTGTTGAAGAAACTCAAAGGATCTTATTTAGTTGCTTCTGCCTCTTCACAAGGATGATGTCTCCTTATATAGAGGAGAAGAGGATAACAAACCTTATCTTACATCTTATGGGATAAGGATTTTCCCTAAGGTAATTGGCTTATGTGGATTACCTTGGGCCCACCTTATCCTGATAACAAACCTTATCTTACATGTCACACTTTATCTTATCTAGATTACACACATCATCTAATCTTATCTAGATTACATTGGGTCCACTATATCTTACAACATCATTTGGGACCATTATAGTACAATAGGCCTGTAGTGGCTTTATTATTTACATATACGATCATGACTTGGAGAGAGGTTGGGGTCATCTGAATCTTCATCCATCAAGTCATTTGGACTTTCATCTTCTTCAGGAGATACCAGATCCTCAATTCACTGAAACAATTGTGCTGGGATATGATACTCCGAGCAAACAGTGATTTGCCAGCTTCCGGAACTAGATGGAATTAGCCTGCTCGAAGGGGAATGACCACTGAGATTAGTATCTTGAAGATGTCTTTTTAACTGCCTTTTATAGCTGTCGTTTAATGGATATTCTTCGAAATTTCCCCAAGTATAAGCATGATTCTGTTAGAACAATTGCCCACAGGGGTTAATTCCATAGGGCCTGTAGACAATAAAGATGGAGACTAATGCTTGTGCATTTGTCTTTCTCTGATTTTCCTGATATGAGAGTATCTGTTCCAATTCTGACCTCGACTAGGTGATAAGACTAAACCATTCGAGTACAGTCCAAAACAAAAATTCATGCTTGAGAGAATCTGTTAGAATTTGATAGGCCCTTTTTGTCTGCAAGGCAATGGGAGTGGGATGTTGTACTGTTTTGCACCATATAGCCCATAATGAGGGTTCACAAAGATCCCATCCAATGTCACAGAATAGATAAAAAACATTTCCGTTTGGGTTTGTGGGATCAAATGCAGTAGGATGAATGACCTTAAATTTTAGTGTCTCATTAAGGAAAAAGAAGTATCTGGATTTAGCATAATCCAAAATATCTTTTGGGGTTCTGGGAGATAACCCTAGAGGATAAAGCTTTTGGGTTTTGGCACAATTGGGTAAAGGTCTTACCATGAAAATCAAAGGGAAACTGTGAGTCTTGGTAATCATTTGTACAACTTTTGTTGGTCGAGATAGAAAATCTGGAATGAGATTTTTGTTGCCTTTGATATGTTTTACAGTGAAATCATATCGAGAGAACCAATCCTTGAGTCACAATATCTGAGGGTCTGGAGGCATTTTGTTTTTGAATTCAAGGATATTTGGGAATGAGGAGTTGTCCATCTGTATTTCGAACTGAAAACCTCTGAGGTGGAAATCAAACTTTTTTATTCCATTTTTTACTGCAAGAGCTTCTGATGTAATTGAGGATTCCTAAAAACTGTTGGATTTGTTTGGTGGTTAGTGAGTGATCAGGGAATCTAAGGAGTTCTTCTGCTATATGTTTTTGTGGCTGATAGAAACCCTTAGAAAAGTTCATCCCTAGAAAATCAATTTCAGACTATGCCAGGTGGATTTTCTTTTCATCAAGCATTATCCCGTATTGGTCGGCTAAATTGAAGAACTGGTCTAATAATTTTTTATGGGTTACTAAGTCTTTTGAGAAAAGTAAAATATCATCAATGTAGATGATAGCATTTTCCAAGATTAGTTCAAAGATTCTTGTCATGGCTTTTTGGAACAAAGAGGGAGCGACTTTGAGGCCAAATGGGAGTACTATCCACTGGTATTGGGCATTGGGTATACAAAAGGTTATTTTCTGTCTTTCAGAAGGATCAATACCTATCTGCCAGAATCTGGATTTTAAATAAAATTTTGAAAAAATATTGGATTCTTTCAGTAGGATGGGGAGAGAAGAGGCTTTAGGAATAGGAAATTTGTCATCCTGAAGAAAATGATTTAAAGGCTTGTAATCAATTACTAACCTCTTTTTTCCCCTTACCCATTTTGATCTTTTTTCCACATAAAAGGCTTGACATGCCCAGTTGGAATGTGTGGGTTCTATCAATCCATGTGTTAAAAGTTCTTGGCATTCTTGTCTGGCTAGTTGTAGATCGGATGGTGTCATTCCAGGATGTGTAGCTTTTGTAGGATTAACATGCTCATTAAGCTTGAAAGGGAGTTTAACAAAGAAGTTTGGATTTTTCCATAGAGGTCTTGGGTGAGAAAATCCTCCATGATTATTAGCGCATAAAGAGAGTAACTTCTTTTTTATCTCTTCCATTTCTGAAGGGGATGTTGAAAGAGAGAATAATGTAGAGGTTTCTACAAAAGACTTGAACTCCCTTTAATATTTTAGACCGGAGGGCAGTATCTGTAATTTGTCTTCCTTAGAGAATATGTCCATGCCAATCAAAATATCCTTGCCAGGAAGCTTGTTGCCTATTACTTTAGCCCAGATGATGCAGTCAGGGAAAAATTTGATTTAGATAAAGGTTTTGGTGATGAGATCAGTTTTGAATATCTTTCCATCAGCAGCCATAAAATATGATGTCTTTTTTTACCAGAGTTCTTCAGGAAGGATGTCGGGATTCATCAGTGTCAATGTATGTGATTGCTTTGACAGGCATGTTGAACTTTGTTGGAAGAATCTGAACTTCAATATTGGGATGAGGAGGAGATGGATTGAGGCTATTTATTTCTTCGGTCGAGAAAATTGGAAGTGTTTCTTCTTCAAAATATTCTTCCTCAGAGTAATTTCTTAGTGCGAAAACTGTATCTTCATCAGGGGAAGATTGTTCTGAATACAGTGACTCAACTTCTTCATCTCTAATCTTGAGGGACGTGTCAAGTTTAATGGCCTTGTCTGCTTTGTTAGGACAAGACTTAGCAAAATGTCCCTTTTTGCCACACAAATAACACCTCTGTCCTTGGGGCCTTTTTCTGAAATTTCTTTTTTTGAAAAACTTGAGATTCTTCTCTTTTCTTTTGTAAGGTTTTTCTCCCTTATTTTTCTTTCTCCGACAACTGCATTTGTCTTTGCATTTTATCTCCAAATAAGATTTTTTGCAGGCCTTTCCAAATTTCCCTTTATTATTCATCAAATCAGAGAAATATTGGTGTTGCCTACATAACTTATCAACAGCCTCTTTAGTCATCTGGTGGATTTGTCCCATGGTCGTGGTGGAGAAGTCCTTCTGGGCTGCCATGGCCATTCTGTTTAATTCTGGTTGCAAATGGGCTGGAAGAGAGGCCACATACGTATTTTTGAGACTGACATCATTTGCTCCATTTAGCAGATAAAACCGTTGTAGCATTCGTTTGAAATGCCTATCTAAATCTTTCATGTTTAGGGAGCAACACTTCATCTAAAAAACTCTTGTCGCATCTTCCTATCAATGACAGCTCCATCTCCAATAAACTCTTCATGGAGGGCTCCTAAAACTGCTGCAGTTGATCCCAAGTTATGAAATTGGTCTTGCCTGACAGGTCCTAGGTTGTGATACCATTCTTTTAGAGTTCCAGTCATTCGGCAACAAAACTCTTCTATGACCTTGTAGGAATCTGCATCTTTGATGAGTTTGGTGTCTACCAGGCTCCAAATTCAAAAAGTCTGGCTCTCCATTGATTGGAAGAGAGGTCGTCTATGGAAAACCATGGCCCACTATTAGGTTTGGAGGGATTATCTCTTAAAGGTGGCTCAATTTCTTCAGGAGATTCATATATGGGTTCTTGTCTTATACTAGAACTTCCTATGTTGGCCTTGAGTATGTTAGCATATTCATCAGAAGACTCTGAATAATTATCAGAGTAATTTTCAGTGTTTTCGTCAGAGGATGTGTATTCAAAAGATCTTATGCTGGTATTTTCAATGGTGAATTGAGCGTATGGATCCTGGGAGTCCTGGAAATAGTCTTCCTTTTCAGATGAATCCATTGGGGATTGTGACAGAGTTTCGGTAGGAGTTTTCCTGGTTTCTTGAGTAGAAACTGGAGGTATAGAGGTTCTGGGTTTTTGTTTGTTTCTAAATGTTGTAGCGGTTGGGAGAGAATATGTTTGTCTGGATTTGTGACCTGTAGAGGAAGATGGTTGGAATAAGGGCCGATAAGGGGTGAAAGGAGGAGGCTGAGAGTATCAGGGAATGGGGATTACTTTTCTTTTATTTTTGACTCGATATAATGATCCAAGTCATGGAGTTGTGCCTTCGGCTTCTTGATCTCTCTTTTTGTGGCATGGGAAGCTTCACCAAATGTGGTCCTTTTCCATTCTTCTTCTAATATGGAGATCTCAGCTGTAAGAAGAACATAATGTTCTTTCATTCTATCAGAGAGGAGCTCTAATCTTGCATCTGTATTCTTCACTTGCGATGAGAGTCCATCTATCTTTTGATCAATTCTTCTAAGCATAAAGTTTTGAACTTTAGCATTCTCTGTTTGCCAGTTGAGCACCTCTTCTGCTTGAGTTAAAGGTTTAGACCTCCCATCAGGTCCTATCTCTGATGGAGAGATATTCGGCTTGGTGCTGATCCTAGTGATAGGATCTACCGTTCTTTCTAAAGAAGGAAATTCTTGTTCGTAATTGGATCCAGAAATCATAAAACAAGGGATTGGCGACTGAGAAATCTTAGTGCGGAAGGAGAAACTTTCTTCTTTTCCCAGGATTTCTGCACATCTTTTTTAAACCACAAAGGATCTGGTTCTTTAGGTTCATGAATTCCAATCCATGGTCCAGAGGAGGGATATGATCTTCTTCTAGGAGGAGGAAAAGGTCTGCAGTAATCTTCATGATCTGTGTTTTCCTCGTCTGATTCTTCGTCTTCGGAACTGTCGTCATCCTTGCTGCATTCACAGTCTGGGTCACACATAGAAAGATCAACATCCCATATGAAATGACCATTGATTTTATCTGTGAATATGGGCTTTCCATTGGGAAGAACTCCCCACATAGGGATTTTCTTCTCCTTGGTGACTGGTCGGATCATCATGGACCGAAAAATTTGAAAGGAGCTGGTACTGGCTTCATCTCCTAGCTGCTTGAAAATGGTTCTGACTGTTCTGTCTATTGATCTCCTGAAAGTAGCTTCAGAAGTCTAGAGAGGTTTTTTATTCTCGTGTAGCTTTTCGTAATTAGTCACCCATTGTAAAGGAATAAGTTTCTCTAACTGTTGTCTGAAAATATTTCTAAGGATCTGGACTATAGATGGGCTCTCTTCATGGGGGTTAGCCATAACAAACAGAGCGCCTTCAGTACTCGAGGGTGAAGATAGGTTGACTGCATGATTCTGCAACCTATAGATAATTTGATGATGTAGCGTTGCACTAAGGGCTTCAGCTACTTGTTCGGCTCCCGTTATTTGTACTTGCACTTTAAGTCTTTGGGGCATGGTTTGATCTCTCAGGCTGACATTATAATTAGGAAACATAGTAAGAACTACGCTTCCCGCATGTAAGGTGGTGAGTATTGTTCCTATGACAGCATTTTCATAGTGAAGAAATCTGGAATCTAAAAGAGAGACCTTGGCAGAGACAGGAAGGCCTCTTCTTCCATGGAGGGAAAGAATGAGTCTGATGGCCCCATAATGTAGGTGAGCGTATCCTTCATGTTGCCAATGATAGATTAATTCTTTTGGTATTTCTATTGTCACATATTGTTCTTCTGATGTTGCCACAAGTGAACATTGTTCCATTCGGGAGGACTGAACAAATTCTTTTTCAGGAGGTCTTCGGGAAGTAATGAGTCTGCCAATGGATCGGATGGAGGATTTGCGTCTTCTGAAGATATTGTACGGAGTAAGTAGGGGAGTTGAAGACTCAGAGACCTGTGCGTCTTCAGGGACATGTGAATATTCTAATAGATTTTCGATCTTTCAGGAAAGTGTTCTGGAGATATTGTTTGGGAGAGACAAAGAGGAATTTAAGAGAATAGGTTATGTTTCTGTAGGTGTTTCCATGGGTTGTAAAAATCTCTCTCTACTCACCCATATCCATATTATATCATGGTTCCTGTTCTTAGAGAAGACAAGGAAGGAAACTGGTTTTCCTTTAGGCTCTAATACCATTTGGTCTCGTGTCGGAGATAATACCGCATAACCAAAGGATTCATAGTACTTTGGGCTTCTATCATCATTCTTTTCTAAGCCCTTTTCCAATGATTCCATCAGAATATACTTTATTATCTATCGCACAAGATAGTAACAACGCGGCAGTCTAGCTCACTAAGAGCACCTGGAAATCCAGGCCTACTAGAATGTTACTTTGTTCCTCCTTATGATCACAGTATGGTATTCAAGGACCATATTCGGAGTTTTCTAATGCACAGGATCCCCTTATAGAGGCAAGTGCAGAGCATACTTACTCTGAAATATGCCTTATATTCAGAGCTTTATGATGCACAAGATCCTCTTATAGAGACAAGTGCAGAGCATACTTACTCTGAAATAAGCCATTTCCTTGCCTTCTCTAATCTTCTAAAACCAAGACATAATAAAGAGGATTTTCGAGAGAGAAGAAGAGAGATTTAGAAACTCATAGTTGTTGAAGAAACTCAAAGGATCTTATTTAGTTGCTTCTGCTTCTTCACAAGGATGATGTCTCCTTATATAGAGGAGAAGAGGATAACAAACTATATCTTACATCTTATGGGATAAGGATTTTCCCTAAGGTAATTGGCTCATGTGGATTACCTTGGGCCCACCTTATCCTGATAACAAACCTTATCTTACATGTCACACTTTATCTTATCTAGATTACACACATCATCTTATCTTATCTAGATTACATTGGGTCCACTATATCTTACAACATTATTTGGGACCATTATAGTACAATAGGCCTGTAATGGCTTTATTATTTACAAATAGGCTCGTGACTTGGAGAGACGTTAGGGTCATCTGAATCTTCATCCATCAAGTCATTTGGACTTTCATCTTCTTCAGGAGATACCAGATCCTCAATTCTCTGAAACAATTGTGCTGGGATATGATACTCCGAGCAAACAATCATTTGCCAGCTTCCGGAACTAGATGGAATTAGCCTGTTCGAAGGGGGATGACCACTAAGATTAGTCTCTTGAAGATGTCTTTTTAATTTCCTTTTATAGTTGTCGTTTAATGGATATTCTTCAAAAGTTCCCCAAGTATAAGCATGATTTTGTGAGAACAATTGCCCAGAGGGGTTAATTGCATAGGTCCTGTAGACAATAAAGATGGAGACTAATGCTTGTGCATTTGTCTTTCTCTGATTTTCCTGATATGAGAGTATCTGTTCCAATTTTGACCTCCACCAAGTGATAGGACTAAACCATTCGAGTACAGTCCAAAACAAAAATTCATGCTTGAGAGGATCTGTCAGAATTTGATAGGCCCTTTTTGTCTGCAAGGCAATAGGAGTGGGATGTTGTACTGTTTTGCACCATATAGCCCATAATGAGGGTTCACAAAGATCCCATCCAATGTCATAGAATAGATCAAAAACATTTCCGTTTAGGTTTGTGGGATCAAATGCAGTAGGATGAATGACCTTAAATTTTAGTGTCTCATGAAGGAAAAAGAAGTATCTGGATTTAGCATAATCCAAAATATCTTTTGTGGTTCTGGGAGATAACCCTGGAGGATAAAGCTTTTGGGTTTTGGCGCAATTGGGTATAGGTCTTACCATGAAAATCAAAGGAAAACTGAGTCTTGGTAATCATTTGTACAACTTTTGTTGGTCGAGATAGAAAATCTGGAATGAGATTTTTGTTGCGTTTGATATGTTTTACAGTGAAATCATATCGAGAGAACCAATCCTTGAGTCTCAATATCTGAGGGTCTAGAGGCATTTTGTTTTTTAATTCAAGGATTTTTGGGAATGAGGAGTTGTCCATCTGTATTTCGAACTGAAAACCTCTGAGGTGGAAATCAAACTTTTTTATTCCATTTTTTACTGCAAGAGCTTCCTTGTATGTGGTGTGGTACTGGACCTCAACCTCTTTAAATTGTCCACTTGCATGTCCACAATAGAATTTCTTGTCATGGATTTCTTTTATCAGGACTGGTCCCTAGTATCTATCACTTGCATCTGTTTTGAGAATTCTGTTTCCATCACCAGGGATCTTAAGAGCAGGAGGATTTTGGGCTATCTTTTTTATTTGTTGCACGGCTTCAGTTTGCTCTATAAGTATTAGAATTATTAATTTTGGTATAGAACAAAACTTTTAGCTACTGTACATTTATGTCTATATACTTGAATCGGATTGCTTGATTAAGGATGAACTGAACATCTCAGGGGGAGATGATTGGGAATGATTGTAGAGATGATGTTGTTGTGTGTATAATGTTGGGAGCTTTGAAATGGTATGTTTATCCCTACACTCAACGCATTGTTCATACTCAAATAGAGAAGAACAATGTGAGTGGTGAGAGTAGAGGGAGGTCCTCGTCAATAGTCTTGGAGTTTAGACATAGACAGAGTGGGGGATTTACCTTGCATAGTGTTGGGGATGAGCCAGCTGAACTATGCAAGTGCAAAGACAACCAATAGCTAGACAGTTATACAAAATTTGGATGAGTCGCGTTGAGTATTTGATGCATGTTTTGAATGGCATGTCTTGCTTGTTCATTTTAATATGTAATTAAGCATGGTGACTTGAATGATTGTACTATAGGTATGTTGTTTGTTTATCTAGCTCATCCTTGCTTTTGTGTTGTATGTTGCTTGGGTATGCTTTCTCTTGCGATGATCATCCATTTGGATGGGAGTAGATGTGGTTGAGGAGGTCTCCTTGGAGCAAGTGTTAGAGGACGCTGATGCAGCTCCTTAGTTCTCTGTAGGATTTCTATATTTAATTTGGTGTATTTTGGAACATTCTAATTTGTTTAAGTTTCAAATTTTGTCCTCTTTCATGGATAATTGTAATATCAACTACTGCACTACTATTCTATTCTGACTGTTCTCTTTATTTAAATGATGACGTCTTCATTATATGATTAATATTATTATATATTTGGGATGTCACATCTAACAATGCTACAAAAACTTTCAATTTTTCTTAGCTTCTTATATTACTTTTAATTCCCATGTAACTATATTAATGGAATCGATAATTCAAATATCTCATGAGCATGATTTAAGAATAAAATTATTCTACATTTGATCTAATTTTAATTTTATTATGCTTCTAATTAAGATTTTAATGTTCTATTATTTTCACAATTAACTTTAATACATGTTATGTTAATATTTATTTTTATTACCACTTGAATGATATATTAACCGTAAACTAATATTGCTTAATTTGAAAATTTGTAAGATCAAACTTATAACTAAAATTTTATGCTGACAATACATTCAAAAATTATAGACGATGAAAATCAATATATAAGTGTCATTTAAATCTCTGCGCGAATAATTTGAGACAACCTAAGATGTCCAGTAAGTTTCTCTTCTCCCATCCTTTTCCAGTTTATAGCATTGCTTAATTTGAAAATTTGTAGAATCAAACTTATGACTAAAATTTTATGCTGAGTACATTCAAAAATTATAGACGAAGAAAATTTGCATTAGGTTTTATCCATGTCTACAAAAGTATATAATGCATAGAAATAAAAAAAGAAAAAAAAAAAAAAAAA
>NC_028359.1:20039683-20044859 GCF_000741045.1 Vigna radiata var. radiata | reverse complement strand
ACTGATCTTGCTTAAGTGATGTTGTAGAGATCTTAAGCAGTACAAATAATTAAAACTTTATCATGTTAAAAAAAAAAAAGCTGTTTGGACAATTTTTTTTTAAAAAGTTCAATTTTGATAATAATACTAAAGATGAAATAGAAGTCAAAGAAAAATTAGAAAACTTGTATTTTGATAATAAACATAATTTTGAAATTGGATTTTATAAATGAAGTGAGAGTTCACTTCGAAGATATAAAAGTTAAGAGAAATCAATAAAACTTGAGAATTTTGTAAAAAAGTTTTAAAAATCCTAGTATAGGTAGAATGATAATATTAAGTGAGTGATTGAGTATTATTGTTATTTTTATTGAAGTTATTCATTTTTTTTGTGTGACTTAGAAGTGTTTATTTCATGTAGATTTTAAGGGATGTCTTTTTCATCTCTTATTATTAGTATTATTTTGTAATTAATCATTTGGTTGTTACCTTTTTCTAAATAACATTTTTTATACAAAGAAATTATTTTATTAAGTTTGTAAATTTATTAAATTTGAAAAATAATAATTTTAATATCAATATGTTTAGATAATGAAAAAAAAGAAAAGAATGGATGTATAAGAAACTCTTTATGATTGTGAAATTATGAAATTACCTCTATGGATTTTTTGTTTTGTAGGTTCTGTATAATTACATAGTTGAAATTTTGATTTTTCACCTACATTAGAAAAGAGCGGATATCTCTTGTGGTGGACAGAAAGGATTATTATAAAACACAAGAAATAAGTGTAATATGAGAAAAATAATAAATAATAATAACAATAATATTTTGTATTTTTTCAACCTCTAATCATATGGAGATTTTCTTCCAATATCTCTCTTTCCATTAATATAACTTAAAATATTTATATCTTTTTTCTCTCTCTTTAGGTATCATCTACTGTTAATATGTTTTTAGTTTTTATATTTTGGGATGATTTTGGTTTTAGTCTATTTTTTTTTTGTCTTTCAACTTTAGAAAATTATAGTTTTAATATTTTACAAATTATGATTTTATTTGAGCGGTTCATATTAAGTTTTCTATGATAAGATGGAAAGACTAATAATGCAATTTACTTATTTAATTAATTTAATGATATCAATATGTTTTCTCATCAAAATTTCAAAACCTCTTTCTGATATTTCTTCACTGTTGTCTGGCGTTGGTTACAGTGATGCGTAATAAGATGCCACCAAAAGCAAAGGCAAGAAAATAGGAGTCTCCACTTCCCAAATTGCACCAAAGAGGGTCAAAAGCCGAAAGGCAAGGAAGAGTTATAGGAGTTTCTTTCCACTGAAGAACGCGAATCCAACATAAGATCGTGGAATTTAAAAGTGATCACTAGAGAAAAAACATGCCCAAATTCCTATAACAACAGCATTATATTTGAGATAAGAATAATCTCTTAAGGTAATGACATAAACCAGAACCCCACCATTTTCATCTTTGCCTTTCGATACCCTTTCGTTAAAGCCAAGACCTTTCTTCTCTCAGATTTGTGAAGGAGTTGGGGGAGGGGATAGAACAGGTAGAAACATAGGAGAGAGAAAGTTAAAGCACAAATGTGAGGCTCTTGTTGAAACACACAAGTGTTTTGTTTTTCTCAAATTTGTGTTTTGTTTTTCTCAAATTTGTGTTTTGTTTGTATAGAGTTGTAGATTCAGTTGCATGCATATATTTTCTCCAATGGCAATTTGGGTTTTATCAGAATGTGGTTTAAGGCCTCTTCCTCCTGTATTTCCACGGCCAACAAGGCCTATTGTGTGCCAAAAGCCTTCAAAGTTTAGATTTTTTAGCACAATTAAGGGAGTGGCGATCTGAAGCTCCAACCAAGAGGGTTTACAAGTTGCAACTACAGGGAGAGAAGGTGGGAATTGGGAGTGAGTGCACCACTGAAGGTTGCCACCAGCGAGGGAGAAGAAGAAAGTGTCAATGGCGTTAATGGGGTTGGAGAGGAACTACCTGAATTTGACCCTAGTGCACCACCACCCTTCAAATTGGCAGATATCAGAGCTGCCATTCCCAAACACTGCTGGGTGAAGGACCCTTGGAAGTCCATGAGTTATGTAGTGAGGGATGTCATTGTGGTTTTTGGGTTCTTATGAGAAATCTGGTTTTGGTTCCAATATTTTATATGAAAGGGTCTAAGTCAAAATATTCAATGTCAATCTTGCAGTTGCCAGAGAAAATTTTCAACAGCATGGACAATGTAACACGTACTTTAAGATTTAAAGTACCTTTTTCATTGCTTGCGTATCCCATCTACCTTGTAAGTTGCAGTACCTGACAGTTTCAGCATAACTTTAAACATTTATTTAGTGGTTCTGGTGTGGGAATTCACCTTTGTTATGATCTTTCAATTCAGTGGAATAGGAGTCCTTGGGAAGACTGGTTCTCATTTTGATCCAAACAGTGATTTGTTTGTCCCAAGTGAGAGAAAAGATGTTATCACTTCAACAATTTGTTGGACAGCTATGGCTGCCTTGCTTGTAGGTCTGGGATTTGTGATGGGTCAAGTTCAATTGCTTAAGCTTTATGGCATTCCCTATGTGGTAAGTTCCTTAGTTTTTTTTTTTTTTTTTTTTTTTTTTTTTTTTTTTTTTTTTTTTTTTTAACTATAAACTAGAAACTTCATTCAGAATAAGTCTTTCTTTTTGACTAACAACCAAATCCTTATTTGACTTCTATAATTTGCAGCTTTTTGTTATATGGTTGGATTTGGTGACTTATTTGCATCACCATGGCCACGAAGACAAATTACCTTGGTATCGTGGAGAGGTAACATTTCTTTCCTTTTTCTTTCATTTTCAAGAAAATGTTTGATCAACTTGGTCATTTCATTTCACCTTTTCTAGAATCAAGGACAAAACTTAGATGTAATAGTTCCTTATGTATTTTTATTCTGCTATGCCATCCAGTTAAAGTTGAAATTTTACCTTGTTCATCTACATAATATATGTTTGCATCAAAGGTTAGCACATTGGAAACCCTAATTTTGATTTAAGAACACCAAAAACATATATGAAGTTGTGTCTATGTTTTGTTCATAGATAAACTAAAAAGATTAGAGAGTTATAGTATAGTCTTCTTCAGCTTGCTTCTTCAATGTCTGTGATGACTTAGAATTGGAAGTGACTTAAATTCAATCTTTCTTCTAAGTTTCATTCTTCACTGTGTTGAACAGGAATGGAGCTACCTTAGGGGTGGCCTTACAACTATTGATCGTGACTATGGATGGATCAATAACATTCACCATGACATTGGAACCCATGTCATTCATCACCTTTTCCCTCAAATACCACACTATCACTTAATAGAAGCAGTGAGTGTCCCTCTGCTGCACTTTTTTTGATGAATTAAAGGAATGGTAATTTTATACTAATTGCATACTCTTTGGAATTTGTCTTTGCTCCATTATAGACTGAGGCAGCTAAACCAGTTCTTGGTCAATATTACCGGGAGCCAAAGAAGTCCAGCCCTCTTCCATTTTACCTCATTGGAGAATTGCTAACAAGCATGAAGAAAGACCATTTTGTCAGTGACACTGGGGATATTGTGTACTATCAAACAGATCCTACAATTAGTAACTCATCTACATCACAGTGAAACTTCCATTTTTCCCTCTTGAAGACAGAGGGAGGCCACATAATATGTTACTGCATATGACACTATTTCTGAACTCTGAAGATTTTGTCTGAGCTTATGCTCTCTGTGAGTCTAGTTGAACTTCTGATGAGGGAATGAATGAGCATGACTGATTTGATTGTGACTGCATGATTTTAAGCATGATCAGGGTGCATGTGTAAGGTGTTCTCCTTGAAGAACAAGGAATCTGTAAATTGCAAATTCTTGATGAAGGGTATGCTGTCTTCATCGATTTAATTAATATTTTTTGCTCAAACTCAAACACCAATGATGAATGATAATCGAATAGAATTGTATCAAAAGATGTCACTTTCTTTTGCTTATTACCTTCCTTTTGTATTCCTCTTCATTTAGTGGTTGTTGATATTTCTTTAGAGAGTGTCTCAAATCATGTCATCTTGTAATGTCCCTTATTCAAGCTTCTTTTATTTTGGTCCAATTATATATATGTGATATGTTTCGGTTGGGTTTGGAGGTCCCTTATAACATTTCTGACGGGGACTTGTTGGAGGCCGGACGGTCATTATGGTCCTCTTCAAACTCAAGGTTGTTCGTTCTTCCTCTTTCCTTCTTCTCCAAGCCGGGCGGGGGCGGGTACCTGCCAAAGGCACTCCGACGCTCAAGTCAGTAAAAGTGACCGAACGGTCATCAATATAAGGGATGCATGTAGTGTGCATAATATATGTCGTCCTCTAAAATCATACCTGAGACCTTTATTTATACTAGTTGTAATGGGCTTTTACCTTTTGTGGGCCTAATGAAGGCCCAATCACACCTTAACCTCCATTAGGGGCTTTAATGAACTATTATCGTTTATAATATATCCATGGTGGTTGGTCGGCCTGGATGATCGGCCTGGTGACCCGGATGATCGGCTGGTGACCCAGATGATCGGTCTGGATGATTGGCCTGGTGGTTGGTCGAAATGGATGGTCGGCCTGATGGTTGGTCGACCCAGATGGTCGGCCTGGTGACCCGAATGGTCGGCCTGGAAGGTCGGCCTGGTGATTGGTCGGCCTGGAAGGTCGGCCTGGATGATCGGCCTGGAAGGACTGCACGGACATCCATATGGGAGGACCGTATGGTCATTGGGAAAGACCGTACGGTCAGGTGGAGGGGTCGTACGGTACATCAGCCCCCCAAGCCTGAGCATGATTTTAATGATGCGAAGGGTTTGTAAGTGGCCCTACTGGAAAGGGCGGGTTCAACCAGTTTGCTTTTTGTCTGTGCCTTCGTTGTCCGAGCTGGATGGGTCACTGATCTTGCTTAAGTGATGTTGTAGAGATCTTTGGTGAGGCAAGTCGGGATTCCTTTGTTAGGATTCTTTTGTTGACGATCCACGGTCGCCGACCTTCGAAAAGGCCGGCCGGGATTCGTTTGTTGACAATCCACGGTCGCCGACCTTCGGAAAGGCCGACCGGGATTCGTTTGTTGACGATCCACGGTCGCCGACCTTCGGAAAGGCCGGCCGGGATTCGTTTGTTGACGATCCACGGTCGCCGACCTTCGGAA